>NC_133769.1:239138568-239280490 GCF_003597395.2 Chelonoidis abingdonii
GATCACCCTCAGAGCCTAGAGAGCAACTGACACAGAACAAAGGACCCACACCCAAAAACTTCCCTTCCTTGAGATTTGAAAATATCTTGTTTCCTGATTGGTCCTCTGGTCAGGTGTTGTTTGTTACCCCTTTGCAGGTGAAAGAGACATTAACCCTTAGCTATCTGTTTATGACAGAGATACATCTAGTTAACTGATGGAAAAATCTACACTACAGGCTGGAAAGCTACAGGCTGGAAAACTCTACATTTAACTTAGCCTCTGCTTAGCCCTTTTTTCGTGAACAAGCTATGTAATACTAACAAATTGGGAATAAAAAGAGGAAGGATTCTGGGCTCGGTGGACACTTGAACACTTGGACCCCCTCTCAAGTTCCCCTGCAGACAGAAGGTGGCCATTGGATGTCTACAGTTATCCACTCGAGACCTCTTCAAAACCCTGGGTAAATATGAATCTGGGGGTAATTTGGGCTGCTTTATTAACCTATTGCAGATGTGTGTAAGTGCTGGACTAAATAAATAGTGCCCTGCGTGGATACAAAATTTATATCCATGGATGTAGATATCTGCAGATATAAATCAGATATCTGAGGAGCTGCAGGGCTTTACCGAGAACTGCAGCGGCAAGAGCAGAAGCATTTTGGGCTGCCACTCATAGGAGGCAGAGCCCTATGCAGACTATCCTCCAGTGTGGCTGTACCGCCCCCAGTCCCGCTCACTGGGGTAGGCACCAGTTCCACCAGCAGCTGTCCCTGGTCACACCCTGGGACAGAATTCCCTTCCACACAGCAGTCTGCATCTCCTGACTGGCGGCATGCAGGCTGCTTGCACACACTAGTGCAACCAGAGACAGCTGTGGGTAAGCCTGGTGCCCACCCCAGTGGGTGGGAATGGGGAACAGGGCTGAGGGTGGTACAGCCATGCCAGAAGAGCTGCCCATAGGGGGCACTGGCTCCTGCAAGCAGTGGCCCAACATGCTGCTGCTTTCACTGTTGCAGTTCCCAAAGAAGCCTTGCAGCTCCCCTAATATCCGATTTATATCCACGGATATCCGGCATCTGCAGATATGAGCTTTGTATCCATGCAGGGCTTTATAAATAAAGTTGAAGTTTTGAGTGTCCCCACTGATTTATTTCCTGCCACCACCATGCAAAGAGTAAAGTTACCAATAGCTTTGGGTTCAGCAAAACCTCGCAAAGAAAAACCATATATGAGAGACTCATCAGGTTTTTGACATGTTCAACCATGTGATATGGCATAATATGATAGGAGAGAATCCCCAGTAAATAAGCAGAGTGCAGAATTCTTCACTATTATATTTAATTCCATTCTTATTATTATTCATTCATTTATGCAGCTGTCCATCAGTCTGTGCACAACAATATCTGAGGCCCAGATTCCCAAAGGTATTTAGGGGCCTAACTCCCATAATGGAATACCTTAGAATAGGGGTAGGCAACCTATGACACACATGCCAAAGGTGGCATGCGAGCTGATTTTCAGTGGCACTCACACTGCCCAGGGTCTGGCCACCGGCCCAGAGGGTTCTGCATTTTAATTTAATTTTAAATGAAGCTTCTTAAATGTTTTATAAACCTTATTTACTTTGCATACAACAATAGTTTAGTTATATATTATAAACTTATAAAAAGAGACCTTCTAAAAACATTAAAATGTATTACTGGCACGCAAAACCTTAAATTAGAGTGAATAAATGAAGACTCGTCACACCATTTGAAAGGTTGTTGACCTCTGCCTTAGAAGATGTGGACCCAAGTGTCTACTTCATAAAAAATGTTATAAAGAAGTTCAAAAAAAAGGTTCCATAATGTGATCTATTTGTATTGTCATAATTTTGGCATAAGGGTATATTGTTAAATTTATAACAAAGACATTGTAAAGTGACAGCTAGTTCCCTCTATTCGTTTCCACAGAACTTCTTGTGTTGACCTTATTATGAAAAAGGAAACTTCTAGGCAAAATAATAATTAACTGTCAGAAGTGTTTGTCAAAGACAAAGCTATTAAATCATAGCTACCTGTCAAGTACCAGCTTTAGTTTAAATTCTTACATTCTTCAGTTCAAAGAAATGCATTGGGAGATTATAGTCAGACAATGAAAATATGTTTGTTCCATAACTATAACAAGCCTCTTAGGAACCCGCAGACCTAAGGGTTCATTTCTTATTGCCAAATGTCTTTGGCTACTTATTGCACTAAGCCATATTCTGTTGGCTAGTTGGCCCTTTGTTGTGGTTTTCATAGAACTCCTTCATCGAATCACAAGTATGAAATCATCAGTACTTTGTGGCCTTTGGACAATCTCACATCCCAATTTCTATTGTGAAAACTAGAATGTGAGCCACTTTACTTCCATTTCACTAGAGCAATATTACAACAGCAAAACACTGGGGCCTTGTCTCTTCTTTCAGGGCTCTGTTTAATATCTTCACAAGGAAAGAAAAAATGTACAAAAATAACAAACAACAACTTGGTTAAAGGTTCAGACTGGGACCGTCAGGCCTCCAGTAGCTACCAGGCAGGGCCTTCCCCAACCCTGGTGGCAGGGAGATATACAAGGCTCACCTGCCTGAAGCCTCTTGCTCTGGTGGCAGAAAAATATACTCCCTATTCTCTCCTTCTTTTCCTCTTCCCTTCACCTGCCCTCACCAATGAGCTGGGACCTCCAGCTAAGTGGGCGAATTATGAGGTACTATTCAGCTTTGTCAGCTGATTCCCAGAACCTACCTGCTGGGCTTCTCCGTAGAGCAGGGTCAGCTGCTTCCTGCCTCCTCTCCCCTCCTCTCCCCTGGGCCATTAAAGGGGCAGATTGCCCTATTACAGGCCCCTTTATGCTGCTCCAGCAATCTTAAGATGTAGTTAGTGGAACCAGGAGTGTATTGCTCATTCAACTTGTAAATGCAATGGCAGATGGACTCAACTGAATAAACCCAACTGAATTCCTTATATAAGGAAGAGATATAAGGGATCTTCAAAAACGCACTAGGCTGACAAAAAACCATCTAGGAGTGTTTTTTTATGCTCTCCTCTGCCATATTCTATCCCTGAGGCTGCTTTAGTTTCTGGCAGGAGCTGAATCAGCACCCAAAAGTTTCCATAAAATGAATAGATTAAAGTCATCTTTCCCTCAACTCCCCACTCCCTATTCCTGCACAAAACAGAGCTTGAGCAGAATGGAGAATCTGCCCTTATAGTGAATGGCTACTGAAGCTTGATGTCACGTTTTCCTTTTCTGTATGTCTTTGGTGAGAATGAAAAGACACCATGTGGGTTTGTATCAGTTTAGGGCCTCTTTGGGGATCCATATCATCTTTTCCACATATAAAGAATTCACTTGGCTTTATTCACTTGGGTCCATCTGCCATCATATTTGCAGGACAGATGATCAACACACTTCTCCAGCGACTGCTCATACATTATCTCCAGCTCTTGTCTCACTCTCCCCTTGATTAATTTGCTTTGTAATCTCTCTTTATGATTTTGATCATCTTTCATCCCTCAGCTCTCTATGTTAGTTGCACCTTCCTCCTTGTGTAGATAGTGTGGCAAATTGCCGGTACTGTTCTCTGGGTCTCGCTCTTTCTCTTCTCTGGGGTAGGTTCAGGGCGATATTGCTTGCCTCTGAACCAGTTCTTAATCACTCCCCTAGTGTCCTTGGAGGAGGGGAGTGGAGAGGGAGGGACCTGGGGCCCGCCCTCTATCTCCAGTCCCAACCCAGGGGCCCTGGTTGTGGTGACACACTTGACGACGTTTCTTCCGTGGGTTAAGAGTGTGGCACTCCCATCAGGCGCCATCAGAAGAGGCGACCGAGCATGAATACTCATACCTGTCAGTCTTGTGAAGCGCGTCTGTCGCTCTATAGAGAGTATGTCACCCTGGTGCCGCCTTACTCCTAGGGTTTCTGTTGGGGTCTTCCATCCACCGCACACTCCCTCCAAACCTTCTATTCTCTCATGGACTAAACTCTTCTCTCCTCTGCAAATCTGCACTCGCTACCAATCACCAAGCTTCACCACACCGGCACTCCGGCAATCAAGTGACGGGCGCCAGCAGCAGGTCCTACCCTGTCTGACGTGAGGCAAGGGGTTTATATCCATGCTGGAGGTCAGTTGCCTAATTGGAGTCAAGGTGCTCTAACTGAAGTCAGGTGCTCTAATTGAGTCAGGTGCTCTAAATTAGCCAACAGCTGTTTCTGTTAATCTATAAGGCAAAACCTTCCTCACCTTGTCAGGGAATAGGCCCCCCTGTCGTAACACTCTTATTGCTGGCCCCTCTGGCCGCTGTACAACAATTAGTTGTCTCTGTGTTCCCAAAGAACACAATTTGAGGTGTAATCAGTAACAATTTTAGAGAAATGTATCTTTCATTCTCAAAAGACTACTGAGAAACATTACTCTGACAATGTTTCCAACTTTATAAATGCTTTCCCTGTCAATCTGTCTTTGAGCATTTAATTCCATTCAGAAATGTAATTTGAATGGTTTAATCAGTTGAGAAATCTCTTTGGATTTTGGCAAGCCAATTTGGCCGGGGCTATGCTCATTTTGTGGATCATCTCTTGGTGTATTTTCAGTGCAAATTCTGTTTGTCATATTCCTACGTCTCTCTAGGGCTCATCCATTCACTGATCACTAAGGACTGTGATCCCCACTAACGCTAATCCTCTTCCTTCAGAATGACATACAACACAAGTTGAAACAATGATCTTTGGTAGTGAGTACTTGTTGCTTGTTCTCCGTCTTGTTTGACATAAACTGAGCAGTAGGAATGTAAGATTTGGTCAACAAAACCCTTCTAGTCTCTTTTGCATAATGCCATTTTCTATTAGGATCAGAACAAAAGTATATCGGGGGAAAGCAAACCAGCATAACACAGTCGAGTGTTGTTATCTGAGAGTGGAGCAGCAGAGAGATATAAAAAGGGGCTATTAACTTTCTCAGTGAAGTCATGGAGAGGCTCCTGTCTGGAGCCCTGGTTAAGAATACCCCCCCAAGATAGATGAGTGAGAAGTTGAGATTATCTTCTGTCCTCATGGACTTTACCATCTCTAGATATTCGTTTCTATACTTCATGTTTAAGTTAAAAAAAAAAAAAAATGAGGTAGATCCCTGACCCCATAAGTAGAAGTAACGTGACAAAAGCTCTCCTTAATTTCGAGGGACCAAGATTTCACACTGTTATTTAATTACTGGCCACTAGAAAAGAAGTTTCATTCAGAGAAGGGCAACTAAATGATTAGCGGTTTTGGACCAGGTCCCTTATTGAAACGAGATTAAAGAGACTAGGACTTTTCAGCTTCGGAACAGAGAGCTAAAGGGGGATACGATAGGGTAGATAAATTTGATGTAGTTGATGTGGAAAAAGTAGATAAGGAAAGTTATTTACTTATTCACATAATTACAAACTGGGGTCACCGAAAGAAATTAGATAGACAACAGTTTAAAACAATAAAAAGAGTATAGTTCCTTCAACAGCTCACAATCCAACTTGTGGAACTCCTTGCCTGAGGAGGTTGTGAAGGCTAGGACTATAACAAAATTTAAAAGAGAACTGGATAAATTCATGGAGGTTAAGTCCATTAATGGCTATTAGCCACGATGGGTAAGTAATGATGTCCCTTGACTCTGTTTGTCAGAGGGTGGAGATGGATGGCAGGAGAGAGATCACTTGATCATTACCTGTTAGGTTCACTCCCTCTGGGGTACCTGGCATTGGCCACTGTCAGTAGACAGCATACTAGACTAGATGGATCTTTGGTCCGACCCAGTACGGCTGTTCTTATGTTCTTATTTATGTAATTATTGGAGATTAATTCTTACTTCAACTTGGTTAAAATCAATATAGAAATTTTTCCTCTAATTGCTAGTGATGATTAAGTTCCCTACTGGCCACTTGCCAATTGAACAAGAGGGGAGTTTCATTCTTTATCAGAACTGGATCAGTACTAATAGATGTAGTGGTTATACTGTAGTTAAGAAGCTAGGTGCTGAATGCTCAGGGTTGTCAGACAGTAACTTGTTAAATTTGGAATATAGAAAAAGCCAATTTTAAATGCGGAAAATACAATTAAGCCCATCATGTTGAAAATAAATTAAGTGGTTGTCTGAGGGCCATAGTGCTGGGACAGAATTGTAATCAGAATCAAAATATAACAAAGTTCCACCATTGGTCCAATCCCCTTCTTAATCTTATAGTCTCCAGTATATTTTAGTCATGCAAGCAGAATTTCACATTAACTTTAGTAGGTGTTTCTGCAAGCCCTCAAAATGCAGACCTGAACCTGTGTTTTCAAGCTATCTCCTATAGCTCAGTTGCTGTCTTTTCATTGGGTACTACGTATAATTCTTATATTCTCCCTGATATTTTTAAACCCATTCCTTTGCAGATCTAGCACATATACTCACAGTCCACAGGAGAACTTGATTGTTATTTAGCAGTTCTTTGATTTAAAACTTTTCTGGGTGTGTGCAATCTAATTCACAGCTCACTCCCAGTTTCCTTCCCTTCGCAACAAATATTTATATAAACAGAAACAATTCTCACCTAGCTGAGATTAGCCGTGGTATGTTGTTGTGTAATGCACTTTTAATTATCCATGCTGACTGCACTAGTCTTTGTCACTGTCTGATCCTCATACACCTTGCCAGGGTTTGGCAATAGCGTGGCTGATTGCAGTAGACTGAAATATAACATGGCTGCAAATGCTCCTCCAATTATTCCAAACTAGGGCTGGTAATTAAAAAAAAAAAAACATATATTTTTTTCAAATTTTCCTAATAAAAATGTTTGGCTTTTCATTTTTTATTTCAATACCACTTTTCTTTTTTATTTTCTCTCATTCTTTCCTTCTTCCCCTACCCTCCTTCTTTCCAATGGCAGATTTTAAAAATAGCTCTATTCCAGTCCATTCACCATTTTGATATTATTCCAAATACTACAAAGGAGGACTTTCTTTTCTTTGTGCTGTAAGCTCCCTTGCAGATAAAGCTTCCATTACTATTTCCCAACGAGGCAAATTTTCCTCCTGTATCATCTCCTCAGAGCTGCTGTTCATTGGATGTGGTACTGACTGGAAATCTTCGGAGTAGACAGTTCTTGCCTTATTTACCTTTACGTCTGCTGCTCTCACAAATAGTCTGCCTTCAGGAACAAACAAGTCTGTTCTACAAAAAGTGTTGCTCCAGTTGCCAAAGAGTATCAGTCACTAGGGAATTGGGAGAAGCAATAGGTTACATCTGAGACCATGAACGAGACTTATTTCCATGTCAGCCATTACTCACAGAGGAAGATTTTCTGTTGTCGTCATTTTAGAAGATGATGTTTCCTCTCTCAGTTCACCTTGGAGTGTCTCAGATATTATTTTATGTTATTGCTAACAGATTTGGCCACAGACTCGGAGGTGCATGGGGCACTGATGGTGCAATCATGGTTGTTGTTGCATCTAATGTGCTGTTAGTTTGTAAGTTAAATTGTTGTTAAATCTAATTTGAGGAAAAAAAACCAACTGCCTTGCACATTATTCATATATGAGAAAAATAAAGTAACCAATACTCTAATAATTCAAAATAACACAGGTAGTGTGGTTCCTTCTATATGATCACACATGGTTGAATTTTGAATTCTACCCAAGTACACAGACTACAGCAGCTCCCCAGACACCATAATACTCCAAAAGGTCCCAAAGTGCATCTTTTGGCTATAAAATACAATAATGTCCTTAAAAACAATAAAATCCATTCATTTCAGACTCTTGTAACACATTACTAAAACACATTTCCCTGCCTTTACAGTTCAAAAGTTGTTGCCACTAGAAATAGCACCTAGTGTGGTGTTTAGAGAAACCATTTAGGAATGTATAGTCTGTACTGTGGAATGCAAGGGGAAGTGCAGGACAAAAACAAAGAAAGCATTGAAATTAAGAGTGTACAAACTTCTCCTTAAAACCTTACATTTCTCTCCCTGAACTCTCTCAAAGGCATCGATGATCATTTGAATACACTTTTTTTACTTCCTCAACCATTATTTCCTCTTACTTTATTTTTTTTCCCAAGAAGCAGTAGAGTTCTTAATTATTTCCTTTTTTCCTGGAGAAGTCAATTATCTTAATGATGAAAACTAGGGATAAAGAGTGCAGGAAAAGTCTAGATATCCCCACTAGCTTTAATCTTTGTTTAGACCTGGAATGAGATAAAACCTTTACTGAAACTCTGAAGTATTCGGGTAGCATTTTATTTTTATGTATGCAAGTATATCCTTCTGGGTTCCAGATGGAATTGGAGCTGCTGAAATACTCACAGAAAGGTTGTTGCAGTATAACAGAACCCAAAGCAGAATTGATGGAAATTTCCCAAGAAAACCTATTATGAAATCTCCAGATGTGTTTTGAAGGCTCAAGCAATTTGGATAAGCTTTGGCAACTCATCAAAATATATAAGGATGCTTATATGAACTGAACCTAAATCTCTGAACACTTCAACCTGCTCTATTGAAAATCCATGAAAAATGTGTTTTCAATGACAACCAGCAGGATAAGTGAAGAAAAGGAATCTGAAGAGAAATAGGGAGGAAAGATTTATGGTGAAGAGTAGAGTGTAATGAAAATTATAATGTTACAGAAAACAAAGGAAACTAAAATTTTTACTCAGTGTTTATTGTAGTGGGTAATGTATTTAACTGGGCCTAATTCAGTGCCTATTGAAATCAATAGAAAAACTCTCATTGACTCAACAAGCACTGGATGAGGTAATTAGTGAAAAGGAAGACCTTCAGAAGAGCCAGAAGCTTTCTCTTGTGAACACTTATTACTGAATGGAGGTGTTTTATATTTCATTCACCTTGTACAAATGTAAATAACTATACAAGGTTATACTATTGCAACATAGTGGAGAATAAAGCCCTTTGCCCCTTTCATACTGGCACAGAAAATGACAGGAAGATGGGTAGTTGTATGTTAGCATTTGTAAAAAAATAATTGTGTTTCAAAAGCCCATCAAATAATGATGCATTTTGTAACACTGTCTGGGACCAAAACACTTTCCTATGGGGGCTTTATCTTCCCCTGAGCTCATTATCTGGAAAGCCATGAAATTACAAGTTTAATTAGCAAATTTCTGTTACATTTGCATGGAATATAAACCCACTGCCTTTACCCCAAAAGCTAGGATGGGAGAGATGGAGAAAATTATATGAAACTAAATAAACCAGTTAATTTGCTATATTCAACCTTTTTGGCCATTTTAAAGTAATTAAATATTATACTCTGAAATTGTCTCCAGAAATTAATGTACACTTTTTTAAAATATAGGAGCACCACATGTCCTGGAAGACTTTAATAGGCCATGACTCTGTAATTTGCTCTTCATAACTCTTAATACTCTTCCTGCTTTGTCTGGAAACTGGAGTACCTTCCCTTTGCTCTTTGTAGTTTATGATAATTAAAAATCCATTATACTTCCCTCTTTGCAATGACAGTACATAAATTAAACCCCAGCAGCACTGAAACACACACAAAGTGATATAACCCTTTCCAAGTGTCACTTATCTGCAATGCAAATTTCTTATGGCTGATCAGAACTTCTGCAAATATTTCTAATTTAAAACTTGACCTTTTAGAACTAACTAGTGTTCTTTTGTTGATATTCAGTATTTATTTTTCGTTAATCAAATGTTTACTTCTATAATTTTTGTTAAATTTCATATCTCCCATCCCTTCAGCCTTGAAGATAGCCTTTCAGTTCTAGGATCCATAACCATCTGCACTAGCAGTCCCAGGATTTCAGCTGTTAAAAGATTCCTTTGACAAGAACCCCGCAGTGTTACCCAGTAATAGGAAAACAATTCAATGGTGTTTTTTTGCATATTAAGTAACTTCACTCTGGATGTAAGAAATGAAATTTGACTACTTGTGAGTCCCCAAAAGCTGCTGCTTTGTGACTGATTGAGAAATAACATTGTCATCCAGGTGAACAGTGTTCTTGCTTTCACAATGCTGCATGAATTCAGTGCTCTTAAAAATAAGAAAATAACAGGGACTTGTGTCAGGTGTAACTCAGTTCATTGTTATATAAGATTCTTCACACAGTTCTGCCAATGCACCTCAATCCTGATATTTTGCTCAAAATTTTTCAGCTTTTATATTTAATAAAATACTATTATTTTTTACTTCTGATTCTCATATGCTAGAACAAAGCCACAATATTTTTTTTGTTGTAAACTCTGCACGAGCATGTTGAATCCATGCAAACACAAAAGAAGCTGTTTTCCTTATGCTTCATGAAACGAGTTCATGAAAACATTTCTTCTAATATTAGGTCTTGTAATAGCTTAAAAAAACCTAAATTTTGGCCCAAATAAAGTCAATAGCTCTCTTTCAGTATCACATCTTTTGCTGTATAAGATGCTGAAGAAGCTTCTAAAATAGAGCTTCAGGCTTGGCTTACTAAAAAATGGCTTACACTTATGTGACTGGTGTACTCTGGCATAACAATGACTTGTTATATCAGTGATGAATCAAGCTGAGAATTTCAAACAAACCTGCTTTAAAGAATTTTCTTTTCTTGGTAGAGCCACTGGGTATGTAAATACTGACAGTTGCCCACGCTTACATTTTCTCCTATTTTCTCCTACCTAAATTCCTTTCCCTTCTTCTAGCTCAGGGGTAGGCAACCTATGGCACCCATGCCGCCTTCGGCATGTTAGCTGATTTTCAGTGGGACTCTCACTGCCCAGGTCCTGGCCACCAGTCCAGGGGGCTCTGCATTTTAATTTAATTTTAAAAGAAGCTTCTTAAACATTTAAAAAACCTTATTTACTTTACAAACAATAGTTTAGTTTGTATATATATTATACAACTATTGTATATATATTATAGACTTATAGAAAGAGACCTTCTAAAAACATTAAAATGTATTACTGGCACGCGAAACCTTAAATTAGAGTGAATAAATGAAGACTCAGCACACCACTTCTGAAAGGTTGCCAACCCCTGTTCTAGCTAGTCACAAACATTAAATTCTCTCATCAAGATGGAGATTAAGATGGTAGAAGCTATGATCTCCTCCAGTAATTTTTACTTATGTTGCTCCCTGAACTGGCTTCCCAGGGATGTTAAAAGCATCACGATCACTGCACTCTTATAATCTGAAGACCAAACTTGTCACTGCTGTAAATAATCTGATCATACGTACAATAGATTTGTTCTTATAGTCGTCTTCATCTTACTTTTCAAGAATGCTTGTACAATTAATAAGAACACATTCCAAGGAAAGGAGGGAAAAGGAAAGCGCTTAGAGGACTGGCTTCAAAACCTAGGTAGATTGTTTCCAGGCATTACGAGTCACATGCCAAAAAATCAATCTATTTATCTCCACGCACTAAAAATTAAGAAAATGATGGGTTAATTCTTATCTCAGACCAGTTTTAAATCAGTGCAACTGCATTGTATTAACTGATGCTATACACTAATGTAAGTGAAATCAGCATTGGCCCTATATGATAATATTTTGAAAAGGACTATCAGTCTTCTAGTCAGAAAATGAATATTGAGTGCACAGTATGGAGGGAAATCAACTAAGGAACAAATTTAATAAAATAATAATGAAGACTTCAACTTCCTACATAGTAACTGGTCAAATATCATAATATTAATGCCACGGTACAGGACACTGGTAAGGCTCTATCTGTAATACAGAATACAGTTATGAGCACCCATGTTCAAGAAAGATTAATTCAAACTGGAACAGCTGCAGAGAAGAGTTAGTAAGATGATTAGAGTAATAGGGGGTCTGTCTTATGAGGGAAGACTGGAAGAGTTTGGTTTGTTTATTCTAGAAACAGAAGGCTGAGAGGGGATATGCTCACTCTCTATAAATAGACCAGGGATAAACTAGGACAATGAAGCGTTATTTAAGCTAAATTACAATGTTAGCACAAGATTAAATGGGTACAAACTGACCATGAAGAAATTCAGTCTGGAAATTAGAAGATGGTCTCTAACCATCAGAGAAGTGAGGTTCTGGAGCAGCCTCCCAACAGGAGTCGTAGGGACAAACAAATTAGTTTTAAGAGAGAACTGGACAAATGTATGAGTGGGATTGTATGACATGAAGGCTTGTGATGGTGGGGAGCAAGGATCAGAAACCCCGGAGGGTTCCTTTTGATTTATGTCTTATTTTCTTACAAGCTCATGTTCCAAGGCTCAGCTGTCACTTGAATAGATCAGGAAGGGATTCTTTCCTCCTCCCCTCCACCCAATATATTCTGGGTGTTTTGTATGTGATTTTAAAAATCTCTTTCCTCTGAAGCTTCAGAGATAGCCACAAAAAGAAATGGGACATAGGACGTGGTGAGACAGGGCTTTTAAGCATTCTCTATCTCAAGGGTTTAGCTGGCTGGTTCTTGCTCTTATGCCTGATCATCATATACGGGGTTGCGAAGAAATATCCCCCCAGGTAAGATTGGCAGTGAACCTGGGCTTTTTTCACTTTCCTCATCAGCATGAGTGGTGGCCATGTGCCAGGATTATCTGGGTATATGTTACCTAAGTCCCTGCCATTGCAGGGGCCTCGGGCATTGGCGTACCTCAGCCCCTCATATACTCTGCCTGTGGCACATAAGAGACTGTTGGATGTAATACTCTAGTCTAATTTTGGTGGCTGGGTATAGTGTGAGGGAGCTGAGTGGTGTTGGGGGCCTGTGATATACAGGTCAGTCTAGATGATCTGATGGCCGCTTTTGGCCTTAAACTTTATGACTCTAACATTTAGAGAAGAATATTTTTCAACACTGTAAATGTTCCAAACCACAAGAGAAGAAGCAATTCTTGGTTTAGTCCTATTAATATATGGGCATTGGTTCAAGTTAAGCCATAATAGTGGCCACAATATGGTTAAGCAGCATTGCATAATTGCCTTGTGAAACTTATTGTCACAAGGTATCACACAAGCCAATAACTTAGCAGGATTCAAAAATGAATCAGTCAGATACATGGATAATGAGAACATCCACAAACATATTGTCATAAACAAACAGCTAAGGGTAGCATAAAATCCCTCCTTTACCTGTAAAGGGTTAAAAAGCTCAAATAACCTGGTTGGCACCTGACCAAAAGGACCAATAAAGGGAGAAGATATTTTCAAATCTGTGGGGGAAGGTTTTTGTTTTGTCTCTCTTTGTTTGTTCTCTCTGGGTCAGCGAGGAATCAGGGCAGGGAAAATTGATGTCCCAAAGCCATTCCTGAACTAAGCATCTAAGATTACGAGTCGTAAGTAATAGGACGGAAATGCATTAGATTATCTTTTGTTTTAGCTTGTGAATTGTCCCTATGCTATGAGGGAGATTTATTCCTGGTTTGTTTGTTTGTTTGTTTTTGTAACTTTAAAGTTTTGCCTAGAGGGAAATACTCTGTGTTCGAATCTGATTAACCTGTAAAATTACCTTCCATCCTGATTTTACAGAAGTGCTTCTTTTACCTTTCCTTTATAATAAAGTTCTGCTTTTTAGAACTGGATTGGTTTTTAGTGTCCTAAAAACCAAAGGGCTGATCTGTGCCCACTTTGTTAACCTATTTGGTTGGCATATTATTCTCAAGCCTCCCCAGGAAACGAGGTGAAGGGACTTCAGGGGATTTTGGGGGAACAGGAACTCCAAGTGGTTTTTTTCCTTGAATCTTTGTCTAACTCACTTGGTGATGGCAGCAGTACTCATCCAAGGACAAGGAAGGATTTGTGCCTTGGGGAAGTTTTTAACTGAAGCTGGTAGAAATAATCTTAGGGGGGTCTTTCATGTGGGTCCCCACATCCGTACCCTAGAGTTCAGAGTTGGGAGGAACCCTGACACATATACATCCTCGGGATTAAAAAAAAAAGTCTTATAAAAGAGATATAAACTCCCATGTTTAAGGGGATAAGCCAATTGACAGGGAGGAGATTATTCCTTAGTTAGGTGCTATGGGGTTTTTTTTTGCATACTCCTTTGAAGCATTTGGTATGGCTGCTAGTGGAGACAGAATACTAGTTTAGATGGGTCACTGGTCTGATCCAGTATGGCAATGCATACATATACATATATACCAGCAGTGATGTTTGGAAATCCTTCATCACTGGGGGAAAACGATTGTGTTCCACCTTCCTCAAACATCATCTTCATTAACTGTATATTCTCTCACAATATATTCAAAGAACAAAAGGAACAGAACAATCAGAAAATGTGAGGAAAGTAAACTGATGCAGAAACGTTACATTGCAAGGGGACCCAATAGAACGTAGCGCTTTTTTCCACAGTTGGCCTAAGAGTCTTGTCCTTACCTAGATAATAAACTTTCCTAATGGGCGTATTGTATAGCTTCAGAGATAAGAATATATAATAAACTATTTGTACATATGTTGCCAGTTAAATAATATATTATCATTGTATGTCTTAGGAATGGTGTCCCTAGCTTCTGTTTGTCAGAGGGTGGAGATGGATGGCAGGGGAGAGATCACTTGATAATTATCTGTTAAGTTCACTCCCTCTGGGAAACCTGGCATTGATCAGTCAGTAGATAGGATACTGGGCTGGATGGACCTCTGGTCTGACCCAGTAGGGCCATTCTTATGTTCTTATGTTCTCACTATTTGCATGTAAAAACTCTTAACAATATAAATAATTATTATTTGTTATTAAATATTTCAATATGTTACACAAATGTGGTGTTGCATCATGGGTTATTCTACTTGTGATTAGCTGGGAGGTGATGTACTATTACAAGGAGCCTTCCAAGAAGAGTGGTATTTTGCAGGAGAGGGTGGATAAGGGGGGGCAGCATGCAAATAAACAAATACTTAAATTTACTGCACCTTTATGATTTAGAACATGAATTGTGCAGCATCTAATGTTTTACATAGAGATAAATTTTGATATCATGGCTGTCTTACCAGGTCTGAAGGACTTGTCTATCAGTTTTCTGGTATCTTGGGCCCACACTAGATGAATAAACATAAACATAGTCCACTCAAATGTGTACCACCCATTTGGTTCTTTCCTCTTTCTAACCCCTTCCATGACCCTTTCTTCGGGTCTTTGTATGCTCCACCTCATGCCCTGAACCTTTATGACAGTCTCCCGCCTCTAGAGCTGCCTTCATCTTCATGAAGCCACACACAGGATAATGAGGATAAAACAAAAATATTTAATAACAGCTAGTCAGTGAGTACTGTCCATCCCATGTCCTGAATGAAGTGGGTTTTGTGAAAACAATAGCATGTGATCATGTAGTTAAAGACTGAAATATAATGCATATAAACAAGAGGGCTGAATTAAGATTGCACAAAAAACCTTAACTCTGGAATTTCCCAATTTTAGTTGCTTAACTTTGCAACCTTAACATTCTTAACCTTAACACACCTTAACACACCGGTTTTGTGTGTATTTAAAATTTACCTTGAAAAGAAATGGAAACTTCTAAAAGAAACTTGTCCTTTTCCTCACTGATCCTTATGCCTTGCCCATAGGCTGACTTGCTTGAAATCTCAGAGCCGTCTATTCTCTTCTGGTGTTCTTAAATCTACAGGGTGCTGCTATTCAGTAAAATGAGCAAGGGTAATCAAATGGGCTAGGCATGCATTTTAGAAGCATTTAAATAGCTCCTGAATCTCTGAAAACATATCTGTTCATGCTTGAAAGGTTTTCTTCACAATCATAACAGCTAGAAAAACTTTTACCTTTTTATTCAAAAAAATAAAGCTTACGTTCTTAAAAAAGGAGTTCATCATCACAGATATTATGCAAATCATACATATTTCCATTCCATTTCTCATTCATTTATGCACCTACTTTCTGTTTAGTACTATATTTTGCCTTGCTGTACACATAAAGACCCTTTGGCTACTATTAACTTGATCTCTTTTACTTTTTGCTGTTCTTAATTTTTTTTCTGCATATATGAACCGACTCTGAACATCCTTGTTGGTTGCCTCTTACTTTTCTGTTTCACGTATGGATTTCCTTTTATCCTCAGATGTTTGAGCAGCCCTTATGAAACCATATAAACCGATTCTGGATATTGTAGATAAAACTATGCAGATAGACTGCATGAGGCCTTAATTTCTGTATAGTCCTTATGTAGGTCCTTTATACAAGGGTGAATTTCATTCTTTGTGCTTCAACCTAGCTTTTAAAATGATTGTGAAGCATTAGAGTTGCTGTTGGATTTGTCTTTAGCTGTAGTTGTTTTGCTTCTATGTTTGAGTTTCTTTTGGAAAACAGAGGCTTACCACTTTTCCCAGAACAAATTGCCTTTTTAGGAGATCCGGGGAAGCGGGCTGATCTTTGGCTGTTAATTTCCAAAAGAGCCTAGGAAAAAGGAAGTAGTTTCAAGGTGAGTGGGAAGTAGTTGCCCATTATCCCATTTCTTCTTTCTTACGGCTAGGAGGAGACCTTGTAACTGGTGCATATAAGATGCAGTGGTGGACAGGGCAAAAGCCTTCTGACCATTTTAGGGGTGTGTGCATGTGTGAGAGTTGTCCATCTGTCTTATGTGTTTACATGAGAAAAAAAATGTGACTGCATTATCTCTGAAACTACAGGAAGAAAGACAGGATACCAGGAATGTGTTTTAAGTAAGTCACAGCCTTATTAAGTTACACATCCAGGAAACATCCAGCAATAACTAGTCCAGGCCATCCTTCCTTTGTAAAATGTACTAACTGGTGGTGGGCTTCCCTCAGTCCCATTACTATCTCCCCACCTTTAACCTGGTCCTACCACCATTGCTGGACCCTCAGGGCACTCCTCTTGTACAAGGGTTGCAGGAAGGGGGCAGAAAAGGTAGTTTCTTTTCTGCACCAGACTTTAGGTGCCCCAAATCCCTTCCCTGCCACCTTTAGGAGGCATTTTCTCCTCAACTGCTTCCAATTCCGGTTTATCAGGGATCTGGACTCCCTACTGAATGATTTACTTGTATTGAGCACCTGTCAAGTTATGACAACATGAGTTTTACATATTAACCTATTCACCAGATCCCTGGGCTGCTGAGAGGAAAGATTTATCCAAAAAATAATTTTTAAAAAAAAAAACAGCCTGCCCAGGACAGATTGGCAGTGAGGAAAAATCGTTCCTAGAACCCAAAGGCAACTATCAAAAGCCAAACTATCAGAACCCAAAGCCCTAAAACCTGGTCCTGATCCCAAGGAAGAAAGCAGGGAGAATTTTCTCAGGGCACAGAATGGTGCCTCAGGCATACAGGAAGATCCAGTGGGCCCTTTTGTCCAATTAATCCGCCCATGAGGAGGGTGAATGCCCACAAAAAAGGGAGAAAACAAGTGGAGCTGGGGAATCCTTAAAAGAGCCCATGGTTTTCTTTTACCTGTTGGCCTAGACAAAACCCTCCCTCCCCTGAAGCCTCTGAGGCTTTTTAGCATGCTGCTATGCAAATCTGCACCTTCTACTAGACTAGTGCATTGGGAAAGGTACTATAAAAACTATTTAAGAGGGCTTTTAAATATGCATGGAATTTTCATGTTCCAGAGACCACTGAGAATAAGAAATAATCTCTTTGTTCTAATAAAAGCAGCAGAGAATGCTGTGGCACCTTATAGGCTAACAGACGTTTTGGAGCATGAGCTTTCGTGGATGAATACCCACTTCGTCTAATAGAGAATTAAACATCTCCATGAATGGGATTTGTTGTTTGTTTTTTATTTCTGAAGTGAGAAAAAATACTCCTTTCACACCATTTCTTGGTTCTATTGGTGAATTTATCCAAAATCACCTTACCTCCCAAATATATTACACCATCCATAATAGATATTGCTTTGTGCCTATAAAGCAGTGGTCAGCCTTCTGTGCTTTCTTTTCATTTTTTTGACAGAATGAGCCCATTTTTATTTCTAAAACTGCTTCCCGTGAATTAGTAACCTGTGGTAATATGGCAGCCTCTTGAGAGATTGTTGTAAATAAACAATAACAATGGACAAAGTACCAACAGAATTAGAAGCCGAGGAAGCTGCCACAGCACGCTTCCCAAAGTGAATGCACTTTTACCCCCACCTTGAGTACTTCTGGCTCCATTCCCTTTCTAATTTACCTTTTACTTTTGTGTACTTCCCCCCATGATTTTTCCCTATGTGTAGCTGTTAAAGTTATTTTTAGGCACAGGCAGAGATTGCCTGTAGCACTGAGTAAATGAGACTGTCACGCAGGAAACCTGTAAATGCACAAAAGAGTAAAGCAAATTCTAGGGCATTGGCTAGTGCCACCTGTTTCTAATATTCACTTCCGGCCCCTGGGCAGGAAAGAAACACAAGATGGAGGAATTACTTTAAATCATGTATATTGGTTCTTTGGCAGGGGTACATGGAAGGGGTATATGTGATGGTTGCCCCCACCCCCTTCTGAGGTGCCACTGGGTTACCACTGAGCTCACTGGTTCCACCATCCTGGGTTCTTTTACACTGCCAGGCCTTCAAACTTTCTTCAGCACAGACACAAGTAGGGCCACACCCAGATGCAGAAAGACACAGACACTGAGATCAGCTCTGCGTGAGAAGACTCAGTTTGGGGATTGCCCAGCACTCAAGTGCACACCTCCTCTGAAGTGTAAACCCAAAATTGTCTTGCCCTGCGCTGAACAGAGAACTGTACAGCCTAAGCTCATGAAACTCACAATGTGGAGGAAGATGAGCACAGCTTTTTGCCCCCCAGTTATGAATTGCACAAACTGGTTTATAGAAAACAAAAACAGGGATTAGAAGGGATAGCAAACAGATCAAAACAGATTACTGAACAAATAAAGCAAAGAGGCAAACTAAGCTTAATACACTAAGGAAACTGACTACAAATAATAATTTCTCACTGTAAATCTTGTTTTAAGCAGGTTGCAGAGCTTCTTGTAGACAAACAGCTCTTGCTTGTAGCTTAGAACTCCAGATATTCCTTTCACAGGCCAGACACCTTCTAGCCTGGGTCCAGTCCTTTCTTCCCCAGATCAGTTTTCAGTGTTTTCAGCAGTCATCTTGGGCAGGGATTCAGTGAAGAACCAACCACAATTAACTCACTTCCCTGCGTTAAATAGGATTTACATATGGCAGGAATCCTTTGTTTCCCAGTTTGATCCCCATCCCCTATTAGTGGAAAAGTACTGATAGACCAAGATTGGGTCCAGTACCAGGTGACATGACCACATGACCCTGCAGTGTCAAAGCAGCATCCCCAGAAGCTTCTCAGGAAGGTGGGAGATTAGCATCTTCAAAGACCTATTGTTCTCCCTAATGGCCCATCCCAGACTGATTACATTCTGTCTGATAGGTGTTCTCTAGATGTAAACACAGTTGTAATTGTTACATAGTTACTATTCCCAACTTCAAATACAGAAATGACACATATACAAATAGGATAATCATAGTCAGTAGAACATAACCTTTCTAATGATACCTCACATGATCCATCTTGCATAAAACATATCTTAGTTATTACATACTCCTATCATAACAATATCTCTATGAAAAATTTGAAGTGTAGTGTCATATTGTACAACTAGAAGCACTAGGGAAAATAGAGAAAAAATGGTAAATGGCAAATTTTGGTCAGCATCAAAGCTTCCAGGCAGTGAGATCTAGAAATCTAAGGAATAATCTCCAAAGAGATGTCCTGACATTTGAGCAATTTAAAACGTAAAGAGGACAATGCATTGGTATATGTACTGAAGGGCACAATCACACATTTGTAAATAAAATGACAGAATAGGTATTTTTAAGCTCTACATTCTATACGATTATCATGTGGACCTGTTTACTCTGTAAGTGGTTATGAAGAATACACATAAGAATACACAGCATTTTGCTATGAGATGGGCCATGCTTTGCTTCAGGAGGAAACATAAATAAAGACCAAAAGGAACAAGAAAATTGGTACAAGTTATTAGATGCCATCAGGGGTTGAACTGGAAAACAAAGGGAGGTAATAATGCTCTTAACTCTGCCCACATAAGAGGCCTGTTATAGTAGACTGTACAAATGTTCAAAATACATTTGTGTGTGCTCCCACAATTCCTTGGGCTTGACTCATCCTTAGCGGTTCTGAAACAACTTGGGCCAAGCTTCCCCTTTGTGGAACTTGGATGGCATATTGAACCTCTTGGGCTTGGCTCCCTGTTGAATGCGCTTGCATTGCAGGGCTCTTTGCGTGGGGGAAAAAAAAAGTGACACTGCTCTCCCAAGCCAGTAAATTCACAGCACCAAAATGAACTCACTCACAGTACATTAAGCAACTCTTCACAGTGTGACCCTTCCTCTCCTTTGTAACATGCTTTGATGATTAGTGAAATAGCCAACAGTGTTAACATTTACAGATTCTGGAGAACACAGAGATGGAGTGCCAGTTCTTGAATTCATGCAAATGTATTTCTATGTGGTACTGAAATTGTGTAGACTAGCACTAGAAATGCCTTTTTTAACATTACTACTCAGAAACTGACAACGAACTATGTATAAACTACACTTTTGTGTATAAACTAAAGGGGTGGGTGAATCTAAAAGAAAACGTGTCAGCTAGCAGGGATAAACTAGGTTGCCTATCACTTTATTTGCCTTAGATGAGTAAACAGTGTTACTGTGGTATCTGAAATTTTCCCTGAGCTAATTTTAATGACGTATTGGGAAACCTGAGAGAATATTATCTAACTAAAGCTAGTCACTTCATAAAGATTTGCTCATCTCTGCTGTCGCTGACATAAATGTCCTTAGCCCAGTGTGCTTTGGGTTTCAGAATGTTTAAAAGGCCAGAAGTGACAATAGGTGAAGGATAACAAGCAGACCCTGCTCTACCACAGAAAACTGATTGGTGGATTTGGGGTATATGGTCTACACGACTAGCCCCCACAAAGAAGGAAAATAGGAAGCGCTAGACACAGTGTTGCCAAACCTGAGCATTCAGCCATCTGAAAAAGGGCAGCAGTCACAACAGGGCCTGGAGTGTGTGTTTGGGGGGTGTCCTGACATACTGTATGGGAGGTCAGATACAGATGATATTTCCTTTCAAGCAGGGGTGCTGGAACAATTTCTATAGTGGGGATGCTGAGAGCCTTTGAACCAAACTGTCAACTCTGTATATAATGGAAACCATGTCAAGGCAGGGGGTGAGGCAGCACTCCCAGCACCCCTAGTTCCAACACCTATGTTTTCCATGGTCTTATTTTTTCCACACTCTACAATAGGCCAAGTTTTCTAGGCCTGCAGAAGCCCTTTTGTCCCTTTTGGAGGGAGCTCTAGGGCATCCTGAGCAATCCTCAGGAGTGCACAATAGGGGGACAGAGTGGCTGCTCCATGGTTGGGACCTGAGAAGAGCTCCTTTTCAGGCCTTCTATTTTCTCAGCTGCCCTTCTCCCCCATCATCAAAGGAAGGGAGGGGAGGCTAAAGAAATTAGTGCTACCCTGAAGTGACAGTAACTCCCATGAAGAGATTTTGGTAGAGAAGAGAAAGAACCACAGTTAAGGAGAGGTGGGGGACTCATAATCCCCTAAAACTTAATTGGTTTGCCAGGAGTTTGTGTGGATTCTGCTACCAACTTCTTCCTCTACTCCGATTGCCCATAGTGGAGCAGGCAGAATGGGGCAAGAGAGATAGAGGAGGGTAGTGTTCAATAAGGGTGCTCCCCATGCAAAAGCTGTTGGCATTCAGAGGATAGGGTGGGGCCTGTGTGTCTCTGTGTAATGCACAGATGCTCTTTGGCCTTGATAGGTCCTCTTTCTGTCTGAGCTATGACAGGCATTCCTGTTGCTGTAGTGAGAAGATGGCGCTCAGCCCTTCACAGCCCCTCTGGCTGTCCTCCCCTTTTTCCTGACACCACTCATCCATGACTCCAGTGCCAGGTATAGCAGTGGGGCAGCGGACAATATCGAGGATTTTCCCTCTTTGTCCAGGGCTGAAACCACTGCATAGAGGGCTTTGACTTCTGGATTCAACCCATGCTCCTTGGTCAAGGATCACAGACAAACTGCAAAACTGTAGCTGGGATCCATACCAGGATTTGGCCTACTGTGAATATCATATAAATCAGAATAATAGACAGTTCATGCTGTATAGTTAACAATACATTTTCTTTTAAAACACAATTTTATCACAATTTGTTATAGTCTCTGTTTCTAAGCTGCCTTGTTTTAGTTCTACAAAGAATTCCTTGCAAATCAGTTCTTTATTCTAAGACCAATATCTGGAATTGGAGTGTTCTGTTCTGTTTTGTTTTGTTTTGTTTTGGAAAAGACTCAAAGATTAAAATGTAATGTAGAGACGAAGACTGGCTCCGGAAGGTAGTCTATAGTGCTTGCTATGATTTGTATGAACTAATCACTAATGCCTCTTTGGGGAGAAAACATCATCTACTGAAACTTACAGTCCATTGCATATATCAGCAATGACTAGTTATTAATCTATAACCTTTTCTAATTAACAGAGTAAGCTCTAAAATGAATACAAATTGAATTTATCCACAGGTAAAATATATTCAGCATCCTTATGTTTGGAAAAATATCTTTGAAATAAATGGTATTGTATAGGAATAACCTATTTTATTTCCATTTTGCTTATTTATAGACACTAAACAAAGAAGTAAAAGAGCTGTTAGTACTTCATAAGTAACACATCTGTGTTAATCATATATTGTTATTGGAATGCCTAGTCAAATTCTATTATTATTAAATAATATTATTATTATTGATTGACGTGACATAGGGTCTTCTTCCAAATATATGACCAAGAGCTTGAGAAGAAATAGAAAACTAAATAACAAACATGATTAACAAATAGCTTGGACAAATAAGGTGCAGTACAGTGGTATGCATACCCAGGTTTATGCAGAGGTCTTCCAGGGAGTACATCAACTCATCTAGATATTTGCCTAGTTTTACAACAGGCTACATAAAAAGCACTAGTGAAGTCAGTACAAACTAAAATTTCATACAGGCAATAACTTGTTTATACTGCCCTATATACTATACACTGAAATATAAGTACAATATTTATATTCCAATTGGTTTATTTTGTAATTATATGGTAAAAATGAGAAAGTAAGCAATTTTTCAGTAAAAGTGTGGCTGTGACATTGTATTTTTATATCTGATTTTGTAAGCAAATAGTTTTTAAGTGAAGTGTAACTTGACGCTACCCAAGACAAAGCAGACTCCTGATAGGGGTTCAATAGTCTGGAAAGGTTGAGAACCACAAACTGTGGTATACCAGCCAATCATTGACACACAATACAAATTATGCTTAAGAAAAATGATTAGATGTACCTTTAAATCAGATAAGAAAATCAGTTGTGCATGTTTCAAGTAAGAGGGAAGTCCACAAAAATCAAGAGAAAAATGAGCAATGAAAGATGAGGCACCCAAGTATCATTATGATGAATACAGTATAAATGCCTACATAAATAGATAAATGACAAAGATGCAGGAAAAAGAGCTACAGTTAGTTATTAGCAGGAAATAAATTATGAGAGCACATGGAAACAAAAACCAGATTCCACAAATGTAGACTTTAATATGAGAGATGTGCAAAATATTGCAATTTTGATTTGCAGGGGCTCACATAAAGCTTTTTCTTTTCTGTCCTGCTTTTTGTGGCTTCACACTGCCACCCACACCTCCTGGGGCTTTGACTTCTGAGCTCAGCTAAATCCAAAACTCAAAGTGAAATTCAGCTGAAACCACTCAACTTTGCCTAGTTTCACTGCATAAGAGTAAACTGAGCCTTTGTCACCTCAGGTCCCTTAAACTCAGTTCTCTTGCATGGTCTTTAGGTTTTTCATGTGTGCTGTTTGGACTGCAGTCTTGCAAACAGCACATCTTATGAGAATTCCTTGGTCCATATTACTTTTGACCAAGATTTGTGGGTATCTTAAGGCTTGTCTACAAGGGGAGGTTAGTGTGCCGTGAGCTAGAGTGTGAATTTAAAGTGCTACTAATGCCCAGTATGGACACTCTTACTGCACACCAATGGTATGTCTACGCTACCCGCCAAATCTGCGGGCAGCGATCGATCCAGCAGAGATCAATTTATTGCATCTAGTCTAGACGCGATAAATCAACCCCAAGTGCTCTTCCGTTGACTCCTGTACTCCATGGCTGCAAAAGGCACAGGCAGAGTCAATGGGGGCAGCGGCAGCAGTCGACTCACCACGGTGAAGACGTCACGGTACGTCGACTTCAGCTACATTATTCAGATAGCTGAAATTGCATAACTTAGATTGATCCCACCCACCCCAACTGTAGACCAGGTCAAGGAGTTCCCCTAGGCAGTTTAGCTTAATATGGTTCCAAAGTTCATTACGTTTATGTGCAGAAAGGTACTTTCAGGCTATGTCTACATGACCCACAGTTTGGACTATGGGAGTGTGAACTGCAGCACGTCCTTGCATGCTGCACTGTAAACTCCCTTGTGTAGACACTGCTGTTGCGAACCAAAAAGTGCCTAGTTTGAGTTAACTTAGTCCTGTTTGAAAGGGCATGAACTGATTTGTATTAACAGCATTTGCACAGGAGAGTTACAGCACAACATGCTAGCTGTGCACTGCAGTTCACGCCCCCATTGTCCTAACTGCAGGGCCATGTAGACAAACCCTGGGTGTGTAGTAAGTGTCCTCATGGAGAGTAAGTGCAGAGTAGCTACTACACACTAGCTAGTGTGCATGAACTACTGCAGGATATTTTTCCCCATGTAGGCAAGCCATTGGGCTCCAGACACCCTTCCTGTACTGCCTCCTCTTGGAGACTGAAAGGCTAAATCTGTTCAGGATATTCTCAGTGAAATTCTCAGTGCAGAGCCAACTAATTGGAGCAAAACATGATTTAACAAGAATATTTTAACAATTTAATATTTATTAATTAATATTTAACAAGAACAAGAAAACATATTTAAAGAAAGGAATACATCAGACATAACATCTCTAGTTTGAAACCCTGTCAAAGGTTATCTAGGTAGGTGCATCACAGGATTTAGTTACAGTATAGACAGTCTTACATGTTGTAGAAAGTACATTCTCCTGGCTTCCCTCTGATCCTTGAGGAGACAGCCCATCACAGAACCAACCTTTGATTTCAAGGGTCCCTTTCTCCTTACTTGACCCCCAAGTTTCTTTGATGTGATTGGCTTATTATCATACCAGATGCCCCCATAGAGGTGTTTCCTACAGTCTCTCCTGCCAGGTGTATTGCCTAAGTCTTGGATCCATTCAGTATTGTATTCATTGCTTGTGTAACCTTTCTGTTGGGTAAAGCCAGCAGCAATCAGGGCCAGGTTCACTATCTAGAGGTTCCTTTCCATCAATACAACACAGAACCATCTCGAGCCCCAACCAACACCAGCCAAAGTTCATCCTTTCACACACCTATAAATGATGAATACATAAACAGAGCAGAAGTAAACTGTATTTACATAAACACACCCATAGTCTCTTCCCCTCCCAATTAGATGTCAGGGAAGCATTCATTCAGACCCTGCTTACACTTGGAATAAACAGCTTCCATTCTTATTTTTTCTGCTCCATTTTTGACAATCTCATAAAAAGGTCCCTTGAAGATGTATCTACACAAGACATATTCTCTCTGTCTATTTCAGCAATTACCACTCTACATGGCCAGGGACATCTTTTCACGTCAAATGCCCTAACTAGAGGTATTAGCCAGCATCATGCTCAGTCTGTCCTTAATGCTGCAGAATACTCTCTCCCTCCATAATTTCCTCTTTCCTATATTTCTACTGCATTTTAGTGTTAATTATTTACAGAATTATCACAGCTGAATTCAAAAAGGTTTGAAACCTTACCCAGCCTTCCAGTGAACTTAGCCAGAGTTCTAAGTTTCACATATTTTGAAGTTTTGTAACAAGAGTTTCATGCAGGTTTAATTTATATTTGATTCTCAAGTTCATGGATTGCCAGTGCTATCTCTTGACTACAAGGGATAATATTAAAAGAAGGTAATATTAAACCAGTGAGGGCAAGCAATAAGTTAACTGAGGAGCAGTATTTTGATCAGCTAGAAGACGAAGAAAGATGATGACTGCAAAGACGATAATTGTAAGCTAAAAAAATGACTGAGACATGAACCAGAATTGTAGCAGTAGTTGAAGTTAAGTAATTATAATTTTATACACAGATAAACAGTAGAAACTATCTGACAATTGAACAGATAAGACAAGCAAATAATATGTTGACACTACATCTCTGCCTCAGTATAACGCGACCCGTTATATAATCATATAACATGAATTTGGATATAACGCAATAAAGCAGCGCTCTGAGGGGGGCGGTGCTGTGCACTCTGGTGGATCAAAGCAAGTCTGATATAACGCAGTTTCACCTATAATGTGGTAAGATTTTTGGCTCCAGAGGACAGCGTTGTATCGGAATAGTGGTGTATATGTACGGAAGCTCGCAGAAGGCACCTCGATCTCAACTGGGGCCAGTAAGCACTACCATAGTTCAAATAATAATAACCATAGTACCTCTCCAGTTCTGCAGAACTGAAATGATTACACTCATATTGGAAAATGAAGCATCTGAGCCTAAAACCCAAATTTAATTTTATCCATATTTACCACAACAAAAAAATTTATATATCCAATTAAAGACATTGGCTACATATAGTGAAAAGAAAGCTCAAAAGAAACATAAATCTGAGCGTAATCAGAATACATATTATTCAGAACCATAAGATTTAATTAAATCTGCTTAATTAACATAAGCATCTTCAGTACAGCACAACAACATTATGTCTCTTTTGCAAGTCAAGTGAGTTCTGCCCAACCGTATCTCACATTTGTTAACATGTGTGACTGCAAACAGAAATGAAAAATATGTTGAGTCTGTTTTTCTTTGACACTGAAAAGCAATGTCAAACATGAAAGACCCATCACTATAACCACTGCCTTTATATGGCTTTGCTCCCTTGAGCTTCATGGATGACCTTGTGTTCCGTATGTTATCACCATAATGAGAATACCACATCAGAACAAGTGGATTTAAAAATGTAATCTATTTTACATCTAGACTAAAGCTCCTTTTTTTTAAATTATGTACAAATTCTATTAAAGAGACAAAGTGAACCTGGTTACGGATCCATGCTTTCCTTCAAAAGGCAGCAGATCCAATACAACATCCAGGAAGAATGTTTTCCATTTAAAGAAACTTGAATATTTTAAAGACACAAACATGGCTTGTATACTGAGTAATGCCGGACATTGATTGACTTCCCTGTGAGCTTTATTTGTTGAGCAAGAGCAGAATATAGCCAGTATTATTCATGAGTGTTCATTTTAAAATAATTAGTCTCAAACACCAGATATCAAATGAGTTTTACCTACAGTCTCCACCTCCCTGTGCCTTGGTTTCCCCATCTATAAAATGGAGAAAATGATGCTGACCTTCTTTTTAAAGTGCTTTGAGGTCTATAATTGAAGAGTATTATATTAGAGTGAAGCATTTATTAGTTGTTATTATTATTTCAGTGACTTTTTAGCAGTTACAGTTACAGCAACAGGCTCCACTTAGTAGGCAGCCCATGTTGGAGTGTTCTCTGAAAATAAGGTACATCCAGCAAAGGATTTTGTATCACATTTCCAAGCGAACTGAGGAGACTCGGAGCTTTGATTGATTTGAATATAGATGTCCATGCTCTGTCAGATATGTAGAGATCAAAATCTGAATTCCAAGCAGCTAGGAAAAAGTATAGCATTTGCAGATCTGTGCTCCATTGTCTGAAAGTAATTACAGTGTCAATAAATTCTAGATGTGGAACTGAACATCTCTTTGAAGGATATAAAAATATGGTAAATTTCATTCTGAGCAATATTAAAATCAGTCTTTTGCCATTCATGTTTTAAAAACAATAGCGATTTCAACAGACATTGGGCTGCCTTCACTCTTATGTAGCTTTTCTTCATTGCAGTTGTTGTTTTCTTACTTCAGAATGTGTCCCTACTAATGGGAACCTGTGAGTGCTTTTATGATCGGCATCACCAGATGGTGCTGTTACACATAGTCTTCCATGTTCTTTTTCTTAGTGAGCAAGTTTTGACCTGTGAGAAGGCAAGCTGTATTGTTGTTAGTTTTGGGTTAGGCAGGGCTTTTGTGTGTAGAGGCAGCTTTTGGGACAGGACCTGTGGGAGCAGCAGGACCTTGACCTCTGACTAGAGTCAATTCTTGAGGCACCGTTGCTCTTTAGTCACAGGTCTTCAGTGTTGGGCAGAAGATTCTTTGCAGAAGGGATGACTGGGGCATGCTGTTTGACTGTTTCATTATAGGACTGGTGTATGTGTGTAAATAAAGCAAATTGGGAGGGATAGTTTGAGCACTGGCCTGCTAAACCTAGGGTTGTGAGTTCAATCCTTAAGGGGGGCATTTAGGGAACTGAGGTAAAAATCTGCCAGGAGATCGGACTAGAAAACCTCCTGAGGTCCCTTCTAACCCTAATCTTCTATAAATATACCCAGACTCTACATCATTGGGTTCTCCTTCACTGGGAAGCTGACCTACAAAACCTTGGACATTTTCTCCATGCTCAGCACACAGGCAAAACTGGTGTCCAAACAGGACACTGGTGTGAGAAAGAACTGTACCAAAGCACTCTGTTTCCCTATGACCTCCCATTCACAGCTAGGCCAACATTTTTACAGTTTGCTTTTTAAACACGCCTTAATTTGTGTAGACATTTACTATGATTTTGCATGCACGATAGTTAATTGTGCATACAGATTACCATTAGTCAACTGTGCAGACAATTATCTGATTTGCTTGTGCAACTGCAGTAATTAGTCATGCAAATATATACCAGTTGCATGCCTAAGTTTATTAAAAATAAGGCCTTTGCACAATCTATCCGTACTAACTCAACCCTGCTAGTCACCATCTCAGTTTGCCACTCAGTACATAACTCCCACTGACATCAAACTTCATTATAGTATACATTCATTCTGTGGCTGTCTCCCCTCTCAGAGTTTGAGAACTGATTTCTCTCTGTCTGGCATCTTCTATCACTCAGGAAATCAAGTGGCTCTTTCCCTCACACTCAGCTTTCACCATCAGTACAATTATCTCAGTGCAAACCCCAGCTCACCACACAAACAGTCACTCCAGTTTAATGGGCTAAGTGCACTCCACTGAACTGAGAAACAATTACTAACTACTGTTCTCAGTTTCTATTCCACACTGTTTTCTGAAAAAAAAAATGTTAAATACAAATACTCCCTGCTATATAAATACTGCAACTAGCATGAAGCAAACTCCCTTAAAGTCTGGATTCACAGTGTGGGTTTTTTCATTTATTTCTGGGCTGGTTTTTCAGAGCTCTGTTTCTGAGGAGGGCTCCTCACTTTCTCCCCCAGCACATACTGCAGAATTCCCTCGCCAGCTTCTCCAAGTCCTCTATCTCTAGTCCTGACTATGCTTTAGGCCTCTTTTTATCTGCCCTCAGTTCTCTTATTGGTTACCTTTTCCTCTTCTCCACTTCCTAGGAAAGAGCAGCCAACCAGACATCCTGTGAGAAGAAGCAGAGATCTCCTTCACCCCTCAAGAGGCAACAGAAGATTTTGGTTGCAGGAGATGGGGAGAGGTAGCAGCTGATATAATTTTCCACACAGTAGGCAAGAGGAAGCAGAAAGCTCAGTAGCTGGTCAAGGTTCTGCTCCCATCTCCTTCCTCTGTTTCTTCCTTTCTGTTCTGCATCACCAGGCCTGGGAAGGGAGAAAAAAGACCTCGATGGAACTGCCTTTCTGCCCCAGGCTTGGTCAGCAGAAGACAATCTTCTGAATCAGTCCCCCTGAGACTGGCAAAAGGGCAAAGAACCTCCACAACTGCAAGGGGAGTAGAGATGTGCTGGGACAAGGCTTTTGGAATTGATTGCATCTTGGGTGGGGTTGCCCAGAATTGATGTCTGAGCTGGGAGGATGTATAATTAATTGATGTGTGGTTTAGGACCACCTCACATTAATACTTACAGGTTTGCAAGATGGCAATACTAATTGCCACAAACATATTCTGGGGGTGGGCAGGGAATTAAAAATCAGAAGGCTGACCAAAATACACACGCATATAAAGAAACTTCATGATTTGAGGGATAATCTTTTTCTGGGTCTGGCTCATGAATTTTGAACTGGGGTTGACAATACAACAGCTTACAAAATGAGAATATTGTGCTTCAAGCCTGAATTACAGGAAAACTACTATGTAATCTCTTGATTGATTGCAGAGGAAGTTGATGTAAATAGTCAAGAGAGTCATGGATGGTTCATAAGAACATAAGCATGACCATACTGGGTCAGACCAATGGTCCATCTAGCCCAGTATCCTGTATTCTGACAGTGGCCAATGCTAGATGCGTAAGAGGGAATGAACAGAGCATGACCATTTCAAGTGATCAATCCCCTGTCATCCAGTCCCAGCTACTGGCAATTGGAGATTTAGGTAGACCCAGAGCATAGGGTGGCATCCCTGACAGCCACTGATGGACCTATCCTCCATGAACTTATCTCATTCTTTTTTGAACCCAGTGATTGTTTTGACCTTCACTACGTCCTGAGACAATAAATTCCACAGATTGTCTGTGTATTGCATGAAAGAGTACTTCCTTTTGTTTGGTTTAAAATTACTACCTATCAATTTCATTGGGTGACCCCTAGTTTTTGTGTTCTATGAAGGGGTAAATAACACTGCCTTATTCACTTTCTACATACTATTCACAATTTTATAGACCTCTGTCAGATCCTTCCTCAGTCATCTCTTTTCTAAACTGAACAGTAGTGGTCTTTTTAATCTCTCTTCACATGGAAGCTGTTTCATCTCCCGAATAATTTGTGTTGCTCTTCTCTGTACCCTTTTCAATTCTAATATATTTTTGAGATGAGGTGACCAAAACTGCACACAGTATTCAAAGTGTACACTAAGGCTGTCAAACAATTAAAAAAATCAGTCACGAGATTAAAATATATACTCATTATTAATCACAGTTTTAATTGCACTGTTAAACAATAATAGAATACCATTTATTTAAATATTTTTGGATATTTTCTACATTTTCAAATATGTTGATTTCAATTACAGCACACAATACAAAGTATACAGTGCTCACTTTATTTTTTATTACAAATATTTGCACTGTAAAAAAGGTAAACAAAAGAACTAGCATTTTTCAATTCACCTCATACAAGTACTGTGTTGCAATCTCTGTATCGTGAAAGTACAATTTACAAATGTGGGATTTTTTTTTTTTACATAATTTCACTCAAAGAGAAAACAATGTAAAACCTTAGAGCCTACAAGTCCACTCAGTCTTAGTTCTAGTTCAGCCAGTTGCTCAGACAAACAAGCTTGTTTACATTTTGAGGAGATAATGCTGCCCACTTCTTATTTAAAATGTCACCTGAAAGTGAGAACAGCCATTTGCATGCCAATGTTGTAGCCGGCATTGCAAGGTATTTATATGGCAGATATGGTAAACATTTCTATACCTCTTAATGCTTTGACCACCATTACAGAGGACATGCGTACATGCTGATGAAAAGTTCTACTTGATAATGATCCAAAGCAATGAGGACTGACTCATGTTCATTTTCATCATCAGAGTCAGATGCCACCAGCAGAAGGTTGATTTTCTTTTTTGGCAGTTTGGGTTTTTTAATGTCCATGTCAGAGTGTTGCTCTTTTAAGACTTCTAACAGAATGCTCCACACCTCATCCCTCTCATATTTTGGAAGGCACTTCAGATTCTTAAACCTTGGGTCGAGTGCTGTATCTATCTTTAGAAATCTCATATTGGGACCTTCTTTGCATTTTTGTCAAATCTGCAAGGGAAAGTGTTCTTAAATCAAACAACATATGCTGGGTCATCATCCAACACTGACATAACATGAAATATATGGCAGAATGCGGGTAAAACGATAGAGCAAGAGACATACAGTTCTCCCGTGAGGCATTCAGTCACAAATTAATTAATGCATTATTTTTAACAAGCATCATCATCATGGAAACATGTCCTCTGGCATGGTGGTCAAAGCATGTAGGGGCGTAAGTATACGTTTAGCATATCTGGCACATAAATACTTTGCAACGCCAGCTACAAAAGTGCCATGTGAACACCTGTTCTCACTTTCAGGTGACATTGTAGATAAGAAGAGGGCAGCATTATCTCCCATAATGTAAGCAAACTTGTTTGTCTAATTTATTGGCTGAACAAGAAGTAGGACTGAGTGATCTTGTAGGCTCTAAAGTTGTACATTGTTTTGTTTTTGAGTGCAGTTATTTTAACAAAAAAAAATCTGCATTTGTAAATTGCACTTTCACGATAAATAGATTGCAACACAGTAATTGTAGGAGCTGAATTGAAAAATTCGATTTCTTTCATTTATCTTTTTTAAAGTCCAAATATTTGTAATAAAAAATAATAATATAAAGTGGGCACGGTACATTGCGCTGTAATTGAATTCAATATATAATTTAAATGGAGAAAAACATCCAGAAATACCTGTAATAAATTTAAATTGGTATTCTATTATTATTTAACAGTGTGATTAAAACTGTGATTAATCATGATTAATTTTGTTAATAGCGTTATTTTGTTTTGAGTTAATCATGTGAGTTAATTATGATTAACTGACACCCCTAGTGTGCATATGCCATAGGTTTACACATTGGTATTATATTTTCTGTGTTATCTATCCCTTTCCCAGTGGTTCCTAAAATTCTGGTAGCTTTTATGAAAGGCACTGCACATTGAGAAGATGTTTTCAGAGAACTATCCACAATGATTCTAAGATCTTTTTTCAAGTGGTAGCTACTAATTTAGACCCCATCATTTTATATGTATAATTGGGATTCATTTTTTTCCATGTGCCTTTTCATTTGTCAACATTGAATTTCATCTGCCATTTTGTCATCCAGTTTTAAGAGATCCGTTTGTAACTCTTTGCAGTCAGCTTTGAACTTAACTATATTGAGCAATTTAGATCATCTGCAAATTGTGCTGCCTCAGGTTTACCCCCTTTTCCAGATCTTTTATGAATATGTTGAATGGTACAGGTCCCAGTACAGATCCCTAGGGCACCTCATTATTTATCTCTCTCAGTTGTGAAAACTGACCATTTATTCCTGTTCTTTGTTTCCTATCTTTTAACGACTTTCTGAACCATGCAAGGACATTCCTTTTTATACATGACTGCTTACATTGCTTCTGAGCATTTTGTGTCAGACCTTGAAACTCCAAGTTCCCTGTATAAACTGGGTCAGCCTTGTCCATGTGCTTGTTGACACCCCAAAAATTCTAATAGATTGGTGAGGAATGATTTACTTTTTAAAAAGCCATGTTGGCTCTTCCCCTACATATTGTGTTTATCTATGTGTTTGATAATTTCGTTCTTTACTATGGTTTCAACCAATGTGCCTGGTACTGAATTTAGGCTTACTGGCCTGTAATTGCCAGGATAACCTCTGGAGGCTTTTTTAAAAATGGGCATTACATTTTCTAACCTCCAGTCATCTGGTACAGAGTCTGAATTAAACAATAGGTCACATATCACAGTTGTTAGTTCTACAATTTTATATGTGAGTTCCTTCAGAACTCTTGGGTGAAAACCCTCTGGTCCTGGTGACTTCTCACTATTTAATTCATCAATTTGTTTCCAAACCTCCTCTATAGTCACTTCAGTCTGGGACAGTTTTCAGATTTGTTACCTAAAGAGAATGGCTTGAGTGTGGAGATGTCCCTCACATTGATTACAGTGAAGAATGATGCAAATAATTCATTAAACTTCTCTGCAACAGCCTTGTCTTGAGCGCTTTTTTAGCATTCCAATCATCCAGTGGCCCCACTAATTGTTAGGCAGGCTTCCTGTTTCTGATGTACTTAAAAAAATGCAGTTAGTTTTTTGTGTCTTAAGTTAGTTGCTCTTCAAAAATTTTTTTTTTGGGCCTGCCTAATTATATTTTTACACTTAACTTTCCAGAGTTTATATTCCTTTCTATTTTCCTCTCTAGTATTTGACTTTCAATTCTTAAAGGATGCCTTTCATTCTGCTGTTTAGTCAGGGTGGCATTTTTGGCCCCTTAATGTTTGTTCTTTTAAATTATTATTTGGGGTATACATTTCATCTCAGCCTCTTGCATGACATTGCATAATGTTTTTAAAGTATCAGAGGGGTAGCCGTGTTAGTCTGGATTTGTAAAAGCAGCAAAGAGTCCTATGGCATCCAACAAAGTGGTTATTCACCCACGAACGTTCATGCTCCAATACGTCTGTTAGTCTATAAGGTGCCACAGGACTCTATAATGTTTTTAAATAGCACCCATGCAGTTTGCAAGCATTTTACCCTTGTGGCTGTTCCTTTTAATTTCTGTTTAACTATCATCCTTTAGACTATCAAGGTTGGAAGGGATTTCAGGAGGTCATCTAGTCTAACCCCCTGCTCAAAGCAGGCCCAAGCCCCAAACAGATTTTTGCCCCAGATCCCTAAATGCCCCCCTCAAGGATTGAACTCACAACCCTGGGTTTATCAGGGCAATGCTCAAACCATTGATCTTTTCCTTTCTCCAGCCTCTTTTCCCCTTTCAAATTAAATGATTGGGTGGTGGTTTCTTTGCCATTTTCACATTAGGCAAAAAGATTCTTTTCCCCAAGAATCAGGCAGGCACAGACAATACTGAAGGGGATTTATTCATGGTACTGGGAAGACTGATAAACAGCTTCAAAAATATGGTGCCACCATAGCCAGTTATATACATTCTTTTATTAATTCATTTGCATTTATCTGTACATACAGACAGTCATTGTTACAAGTCAAGAAAGAACTGTGAACAAAGATAAAAATAGGAACAGTACGTACGTATAGAGGTCATCCTGATTACATTGAATATCTATGGCTACCTTGCAGGGAAAGAGGCAGGGTGGGAGGGTAGGGTGAGTGCTTACAGATATCCAGTGGCTGTTCTGTTCTAAGAGCTGAGTTACTGGGCAGACACTTAGCAGTACTGACAGGGGAGCGGGAGGGGCACTGGATTCTAGCGGGTCATGGAATTTAAAAGCCTAGCTATTTCCTCTTTGCTTAGATGTGTGTAATGGTTGACAGATGGTTGAGATACCAATGGGAGCCAGTTGCCCAAGGTTATTCTGCTCGGGCATCCGGCTGATCAATGTCTGGTCTTCCCACATACAAAAGACAGTGGCGGGGGGGGATGGGACCAGGACCAGGTTGAAAGGGCAGTGAGATGCTGCAGTGATTCAACTAGCCATGATTCTGTCCCCTACTAGGCTTTTGGGCCTTGCACCTGCAGTTCTTTTAGGTATGTCTGAGACACCCACAGTTATAGCAAATTACATTATCTTTTGCTGTTACCACAGCAATGCCAGCAAACTTGCTCTTTATCTCTTTAGCTTGTCTGGCTTTGCATTCAGAGTCCCACATACAGATGGATTCATAATCAGAGCCTGGGTTTACTCCCAAATTAAGGGCTGGGTTGCAGGTGGGAGTTAAAACATTCCTTTAACATTTTTAGAAATGCCTGATCAGTTTTCTTTGGGTTCACAATGCCAGTATTGGTGGAATATATCTCCCATTTTTTCTCAGAATATTGAGCTGCAGGCTCATCCTTGCCTTATACACATCCCATGACCGGTTTGCAGTTACTGGCTCTGTTCCCCAAGGCTTCTTGCAAGCACGAGTCACATCATTTTCAGATTCAAATTTAACAGAGGCCAAACACAATTTCAGTGTCCATTTGTAGGCCTCTTAGCCCATGCTAGATTGGGTCATTTAGCTTTTGTTAAAATATAAAGATCCCTGGGATGTAACACATAGGTGGTAACCATCTGGCGTATTCTTTTTCAGAATATCAAATTCGGGTCTTTGGGCTTTAGATCAGGGAAATCTTTCAGGAAGCCCCTCATTTCCTCTGTGCTGACAGGAGTGTATTTATAAATATTATAAGCCACTCTGTTTTCACCTGTCCCTGACCACTGAGTCACTTGGAGAGAGGCCAAGGGAGCACTGGCACTTAATTCTGGGTTTAAAAGGTGGGGGGGGGAGGAGAAAGGGGGCCAATTATTTCACTCTTCCCCCATGTGTGCTAGGTTCCAATTTTGAATTTTTTTCTCAAGGTGTTTCCAATTAATTTCATTTTGGTCTTTATCTGTATCGCTGCCTAAACCAAAGTCGATGAAATTACCTATTTGTTGTATGCTATCAACAAAACGAAATGCAGAGGAGGTGATTTCTTTTAGTTTTGCTTTTAGAGCCTTGTTTTCTGCTTCAAGCTCACTCAGCTTGTAATTGAAATCTGCCTTTTGATTGTGCTCTGTATGAGCCTTTTGGAGTGTTTCCGACTCTTGTAATTTCCTTTCACATCTGCAATACATTATTACAATCCCTTTCTCTAATCTTCCTTTCATCTGACGAGACCACCACGACATGCTGTCCATCGTACTCATACCCTCATTCCATCCATCTTTTGCCATCATCTTTTGAACCTTCTCACATTTCCCTTTTATAAATTTAATGACCCTCCCTCTCATAGAGGGCATCACTGATGTTCTCTGGGGCCAGTCAATGAGTCTCCCTCCTGTAGAGGGTGTCATTGGTTTATTCTGGAGCACACCAATGAGTCTCCCTCCCATAGAGGGAATCGTTGACGCATTCCGGGGCAACTCATATGATACATAAGTGGCACTTCAGGGGAGACCGACTGAGCACTGCAGCACGCACTTTGATGCTCAGTACCTGGCAGTGCAGCCTTCATCTCCAGTGATCGCTGCACCCCAAAAACTTGGCAGTGCAGCCTTCACCTCCAGTGATCCCTGCACCCCAAAAACTTGGCCACAAACACATTCCCGTTCAGTCCTCTTGTCTGTGTGCCCTATATGTGGTTCGTATTAAAAAAGGGGTGCAAAGGGGTGTCTCGGGGAGTCCCAAACCAAGGTGTGCACTAGAGGTGGTAAGTAAAAGGGTGCTCACCTCTATCCCTGGTTGTGAGAAACTCTCTGAGGATTCCCGATCACACCCCACTCGCTGTGCCAAAACTGTTAGGTAAAAAGATTCTTTTCCCCAAGAATCAGGCAGGCACAGACAATACTGAACAGGGTTATTCACGGTACCGAGAAGACTAGTAAACAGCTTCAAAAATATAGTATCACCGTAGCCAGTTATATACATTCTTTTATCAATTAATTTGCATTTATCTGCACATACAGAGATAGAAATTGTTTCAAGTCAAGAAAGATGTGAACAAAAATAAAAATAGGAACAGTACGTATGTATAGAGGTCATCCTGATTATATTAAATATCTACGGCTACCTTGCAGGGGAAAGACGCAGGGGTGGAGGGGTAGGGATGGTGCTTACAGATGTCTGATGGGCTGTGGAGGGAGGGTTTGTTCTGTTCTAACAGCTAAGTTATTGGGCAGACACTTGACCATATAAGTTTATCAAGTGTTTACAGTTGCCAGTGTCCTTCAGCTACTGAAGCATCCATACTTGATCTGTGGTTCTGTCTTAGCTGTTAGCTAAATTTTAATTCTTGCCTGACACCCCCCTAGAAGGATGCAAAACATATTTACACTATGGTCACTATTGCCAAACAGTTCAGCTATATTTGTTACTTTGACCAGATCCTGTGCTCCACTTAGAACTAAATCAAGAAGTGCTTCTCACCATGTAGGTTCCAGAACTAGCTGCTCCAAGAAGCAGTCATTTTTCTATGTCTAGAAATTTTATCTCTGCATTCCTTCCTGTGGTGACATATACTCAGATAATATGGAGATAGTTGAAATCTCCCATTATAATTTCATTTTCTGCCTTTGTCGTCTCTCTAATCTCCCTGAGCTTTTCACAGTCACTGTTACCTTCCTGGTCAGGGGGTTGGTAATATATTTCTAGTGCTATATTCTTCTTGTTCAATCATGGAATTTCTATCCATAGAGATTCTATGGTACAGTTTCATTTATAGAATATGGTACTGCTTTCCCACTACTGGAACCTAGTCTGTCATTCCTATATATTTTGTACTCTGGTATTACCATGTGCCACTGATTCTCCTCATTCCACTAAGTTTCTGTGATGCCTATTATATCAATATCCTAATTTAATACCAGACACTCTAGTATCTTAGTATTTAGACATCTAGGTTTGTATGTAAGTACTTGTACATTTTGTCAATATTTAGTTGCTTGCTTTCAAGTATTATATTTAAATTTGTCTCTTTTATGTTTAATTATTAGCTTCTATCTGTACTTTACCAGCTTCTCTCCTATCCTCTTTGCTAGGATGTAGAGTTCCCCTTTTAATAAATTTATTCTTAAGGGATGTCTCCACCCAGAGTGTGTCCTCCTCCAACATCTGGTAGCTTTTTCCCACCCATGCAGTGCACAGTTTTGGAAGTCTCAGTTTTGGCATAGGCAGTAGATTAAATGTAATAAACTATTGTATATAGTATCATCAATAAAAGATTAAAATAGATGAAACAGTGGCAAGAATCTCATAATAAATGACAGATACATGACTTTTTGATACTCTGTATGCAATTGGATACATTAGGGTAATGTAGAATGGTTAAGATTATATTAGGAACTTAATCTTTATGGTTTTAATGCTACAACCAAGACTTAAAATGCCTAGAAAGAAAAGGGGGAACCTGAGGAAAAACTGATCAAAAAAGCCCCATTAGTACTTGATATCCTATATGATTAATGTCTCCATGATTAAGACTATAATAAATCAGTATCTTGTATAATTTATGTGGGAAGCCATGGTGTGTCCAGTAAGGTTTTGTAAAGTCTGAGATACAGCCACCCTAAAACTACTATGTATACTATATAACTGATCTTCTAGCTGTGTGGTTTCCCTCTGTTTATATAATGCTGTCTAATGATGAGCTGAATGGGACCAGTCTGTGGTCCATCAGTACTGAAGGCTGATTGAAATGATAACTGTGACTCTGGCAGACCAGATGCCAGTTCATGCCATAGCCCCTAAGCCTAAATGAACACTGACAAATATATAGCTGGAAACCAGTCTGGCTCACCTGTGTGTTAGTATTGTTAAAATAGGTGTTAAATTTATAGAGTTATGTTTAGTATTTGGACTTTATGACTTACTTGTGAGTTGTTATATGCATTAATTAAAGGATTGCTAAGCAGAGATGAGATCCACCTATCAAGGAAAGGAAAGAGCATATTTGGATACAGATTGGCTAACCTAATAGGGAAGGCTTTTGAACTAGGTTCGAAGGGGGCGGGTGACGAAAGCCAACAGGTAAGTCAAAAACATGGAAACCTGGGAGACGGCCAGAATTTGGTGGGGAGCATAGGCTGTTATAGCAGGGATAGAGGAGAGACAAGATAGAACTCAGGGAGAAATCAAATCAGTATCTTAGATGTCTGTATACTAATGGGAGAAGTATGGGGAATAAGCAAGAAGAAATCGAAATACTAGTAAATAAACACAGCTATGACATAGCTGGCATCACAGAGACTTGGTGGGATAATATGCATGAGTGCAATATTGGTATAGGAGTGTACAGCTTGCTCAGGAAGGACAGGCAGGGAAAAGGGGATGAGATATTGCCTTATATATTAAAAATGTATACACTTGGACTGAGGTTGAGATGGAAATAGGAGACAGACTTGTTGAAAGTCTCTGGGTAAGCATAAAAAAAGGTAAAAATCAAGGATGATGTCATGATGGGGCTCTACAACAGACCACCTAACCAGGAAGAAGAGGTGGATGAGTCTTTATTTAAATAACCGACAAAATCATCCAAAGCACATGACTTGGTAGTGATGGGGGACTTCTGTTGGGAAAGTAACACAACAAGGAACAGACTGTCCAACAAGTTCTTGGAATGCATTGGAGACCATTTTTTTTATTTCAGAAGGTAGAAGAAGCTACTAGGGGAAAGGCTGTTCTAGATTTGATTTTGACAAATAGGGAGGAACTGGTTGAGAATTTGAAAATGGAAGGCACCTTGGATGGAAGTGATCATGAAATGGTAGAGTTCATGATTCTAAGGAATGGTAGGAGGGAGAACAGCAAAATAGAGACAATGGATTTCAAGAAGTCAGACGTTAGCAAACTCAAGGAGTTGGTAGATAAGATCCCATGGGAAGCAAGTCTAAGGGGAAAAACAACTGAAGACTGTTGGCAGTTTTTCAAAGAGACATTATTAAGGGCATAAGAGCAAACTATCCCACTACATAGGAAAGATAGGAAGTATGGCAAGAGACCACTCTGGCTTAACCAGTAGATCTTCAATGATCTAAAAATCAAAAAAGAGTCCTACAAAAAGTGGAAACGAGGTCAATTTACAAAGGATGAATATAAACAAATAACACAAGTATGTAGGGACAAAATTAGGCCAAGACACAACAGAAGCTCAGACTCACTAGAGACAAAAAAGGTAACAGAAAACATTCTACAAATACATTAGAAGCAAGAGGAAGACCAAGAACAGGGTAGGCCAGTTACTCAATAACGGGGTGGGAATAATAACAGAAAAAGTGGAAATGGCTGATGTGCTAAATGCTTATTTGTTTCAGTTTTCATCAAGAAGGTTGGCGATGATTGGATGTCTAACATAGTGAAGGTCACTGAAAATGAGGTAGGATCAGAGGCTAGAATAGGAAAAGAACAAATTGAAATTGCATAGATAAGTTAGACATCTTCAAGTCACCAGGGCCTCATGAAATGCATCCTAGAATGCTGAAGGAGCTGACTGAGGAGATATCTGAGCCATTAGCAATGATCTTTGAAAAGTCATGGAAGCCAGGAGAGATTCCAGATGATTGGAAAAGAGCAAATATAGTGCCCATCTATAAAACGGGAAATAAGGACAACCCGTGGAATTACAGACCAGTCAGCTTAACTTCTGTACACGGAAAGATAATGAAGCAAATAATTAAGCAATCAATTTGCAAACATCCAGAAGATAACAAGGTGATAAGTAACAGTGAGCATGGATTTGTCAAGAACAAATCATGTCAAACCGTGATAGCTTTCTTGGACAGGATAACAAACCTTGTGGATGAGGGGAAAGCAGTAGACATGGTATATCTCAACTTTAATAAAGCTTTTGATACTGTCTCACATGACTGTCTCATAAACAAATTAGGGAAATGCAACCTAGAGTTACTATAGGGGTGGGTGCAAAACTGGTTGGAAAGCCATTCCCAGAGAGCAGTTATCAGTGGTTCACAGTCATGCTAGAAGGGCATAATGAACAGGATCCCGCAGCAATACAGTTTTTGGTCTGGTTTGGTTCAATGTCTTCATCGATGATTTTGATAATGCTATAGAGAGTACACTTATAAAGTTTGCTGACGATACCAGGCTGGGAGGGGTTGCAAGTGCTTTGGAGTATGGGATTAAAATTCAAAATGATCTAGACAAAGTGGAGAAATGATCTGAAGTAAATAGGCTGAAATTCAATAAGGACAAATGCAAAGTACTCCATTTAGGAAAGAACAATCAGCTGCACACATACAAAATGGGGAATGACTTTCTAGGGAGGACTATTGTAAAAAGGGATCTGGGGGTCATAGTGCATCACAAGCTAAATATGAGTCAACAGTGTAACACTGCTGCAAAAAAAAGCAAACATCAGTCTGGGAAGAATTAGCAGGAGTGTTGTAAGCAAGACACGAGAAGTAATTCTTCTGCTCTACTCCACACTGATTAGGCCTCAACCAGAGTATTGTGTCCAGTTCTGGGTGCCACATTTCAGGAAAGATGTGGACAAATTGGAGAAAGTCCAGAGAAGAGCAAGAAAATGATTAAAAGTCTAGAAATCATGACCTGTGATGGGAGATGGAAAAAAAAAATGAGTTTGTTTAGTCTGGAAAAGAGAAGACTGAGAGAGGGCATGATCTAAGTTCCCTCTAAGCTGCGCAGGGGCTCAAGGCTGCGGCAGAGAGAGGTGCTTCCTCCTGCTGGCCCCAGCACGGACGTGCCACAGTGGGAAGAGCTACCCCTCACCACCAGCCCCAGCATGGACCTGCCCAGGACCTGTTGCGAATGGGGGAGTGAAGCCTCTCCCTGGACCCAGCCCAGTCCCACCGGAGCTGGCATGGCCAGGGAGAGGCGCCTCTCCCCCGGCCCTGAACTGCTGCAGAGACAGATGGCTGGGGGGATTCCTCTCTCCCTGCCATGCCCATGGGCCAGCCTGCACCCCAAACCCCACATCCCTGGCCCCACCCCACAGCCCACACACTCCTCACCCCAACCCTCTGCCTCAGCCCTGAGCCTCCTCCTGCACCCTGAACCCCTTATCCACAGCCCCACCCCAGAGCCCAATTGTCCAGCCAGAACCCTCAACCCTTGCATCCAAGCCTCTGCCCTAGCCCTGAGCCCCCCTCACACTCCAAACTCCTCAGCCCCACCCCAATCACAGGAATTTTGTTATGTGCACTAATATGAAGGTGATGTTTCAGTTGATTGATTTCAATTACAACACAGAATACAAAGTGTACAGTGCTCACATAATATTTATTTTTGTCACTGTAAAAAACAAAAGAAATAGTATTTTTCAGTTCCCTCATGCAAGTACTGTAGTGCAATCTCTTTATCATGAAAGTTGAGTTTACAAATGTAGAATTATGTAAAAAAGCCTGCATTAAAAAATAAAACAATGTAAAACTTTAGAGTCCACTCAGCCCTACTCCTAGTTCAGCTAACTGCTGAGACAAACAGGTTTGTTTACATTGTAGAAGATAATGCTGCCCATTTTTTGTTTACTGTCACCCGAAAGTGAGAACAAGCATTCATATGGCACTGTTATTACCAGCATCACAAGATATTTATGTGCCAGATGCAATAAAGATTCATGTGCCCCTTCATGCTTCAACCACCAATCCAAAAGACATGAGTAGATGCTGATCACGGGTTCTGCTCGATAATGATCCAAAGCAGTGAGGCCTGATACATGTTCACTTTCATCATCTGAGTCAGATATCACCATCAGAAGGTTGATTTTTTTTTTTTGTTGGTGGTTCAGATTCAGTAGTTTCCGCATCGGAGTGTTGCTCTTTTAAGACTTATGAAAGCATGCCCCTCATCCTTCTCAAGTTTTGGAAGTCACTTCAGATTCTTAAACCTTGGGTTGAGTGCTGTATCTATCTTTTGAAGTCTCACATTGGTACCTTGTTTGCCTTTTGTCAAATCTGCGGTGAAAGTGTTCTTAAAATGAACCATATGTGCTGGATCATCATCCGAGATTGCTATAACATGAAATATATGACAGAATGCGGGTAAACCAGAGCAGGGGACATACAGTTCTCCCACCAAGGAGTTCAGTCACAAATTTAATAATTTATTTTTAATGAGCATCATCAATCCTCTGGAATGATGGCCAAAGCATGAAGGGGCATATGAATGTTTAGCATATCTGGCATGTAAATACCTTGCAATGCCAGCTACAAAACTGCTACGTGAATTCCTGTTTTCACTTTCAGGTAAAATTGTAAATAAGAAAAGGACAGCATTATATCCTGTAAATGTAAACAAACTTGTTTGTCTTAGCGACTGGGTGAATAAGAAATAGGACTAAGTGGACTAAAGTTTTATATTGTTTTGTTTTTAAATGCAGTTATGTAACAAAAAAAATCTACATTTGTAAGTTGCACTTTCACGATAAAGAGATTGCTCTACAGCACTTGTATGAGGTGAATTGAAAAATACTATTTCTTTTGTTTATCATTTTAGAGTGCAAATATTAGTAATCAAAAATAATAATATAAAGTGTATACTCTTTATTCTGTGTTATAACTGAAATCAATACATTTGAAAATGTAGAAAAATATCCAGAAATATTTAATAAATTTCACTTGGTATTCCATTGTTTAATAGTGTGATTAAAACTGCAATTAATCTTGATTAATTTTTTTTGAGTTAATATCATGAGTTAATTGCATTTAATCGACAGTCCTAATATAAACCCTTGTCCTATCACAGTTTGAACATTGGGGGAATGGAATAAAAAATCCCTGCCAGAAGGATCTGTTTCACTATGCTGCTTAGAGTGCAGCAAGGACAATATTTGCAAGCATAAGCAAGGGATCTGCAAGCTTCTTAGCTTGGGTTAGTCCTAAAGACACATAGAACTTTCACATTACAGCAGCTGCTATTATTATTATTTTGAAACCTAAGACTATAATTTATTTGTGTGTCTATTTACCTGCTTTAATCTTGTAAACAACTAATTTCTTTTTTCATAGTTAATAAAACTTTAGTTTGCAATAGGATTGACTACAACCATCGTCTTTGGTGAGCGATCTAAGGTACAACTGACCTGGTGCAAGTGACTGGTCCTTTGTGACTGGGAATAACCTGAATTTGTTTGCAATTTTGGTGTAAGGGACTATCCATCACAAAGGCAGGCCTGCCTGGGTGGTAAAATAGACTAGAGTGCCCAAAGGGATTGTCTGTGACTCCATGTTAAGGCTGTTACAGTGCTTGAGGAGTTCACACTTGATACTTGGTTGGTGAAATCTTATTATAGAAAATGCAACCAGTTTGTGCGATGGTTTGTAACAGTTTGCCCTGAGGTTGGCACCTATATTTGTGAGCCACTCCAGACAGCTTGACAATAACATAACTGACTATATATTTTATGACCACCAGAGAAGGGCAAGCTCCACGGTACTGATCCAGAACTGGGGTCTGAGTGTTATAGAACACACAGGGGACAGTAAAAAAATGACAAGAAAAAATACCTGTGTGTGAGTTGTGTTGGCAAGGCCTTTTTAAGCAGCGCCTTGAGGCTGAATTTAAAGCTCTAACTGGACTAATTTTTCTAATCTGCTGCTCAAAAGATATGGCAGCTACCTCTATATGTAAGAAGCCAGTTTTTCAGAAGTACCAAGTACTGAGAGTCCCCTTTGAAGTCCTTGAGAGCTGTGGTTACTCAGTATGTGTGAAAAACAGGCCCTTTCCATTTCAATGGTTAGATATGGATTTAGATGCCTAGTATTCACCAGAAATTTGAAAATATTAGTCCTTTATTTTTGCTTTAACGAGTATCTTCAGGCATATGCATTGGTACTTTCCTGCAATGCAAAGGAGACTCAACACTAGAGCTCGTTGAAAATTATCCATTGAAACAATTTTAGAAGGAAAATAGCTTTTCTTGGCAAACTTAAAATGTCCATATTTGTCAAATAGGACTAGTGGGTTGTTGTTGTTTTTTTTCAAAAAAGTTTTGCAAAAATCTGAAAAAAAAAGTTTGACAAGAACAACAAAAAAGTTGTCAATTTTTGAAGGAAAAACAAAAAGCCAACAAACTTCACTCCCTTGCAGAGCTGGCTAGAAAACAACAATTTCATTTTGCAAAAGATGTTAAGGTTTTGAAATTTCTTTTGTTCCAATGTGGAATGAAACCAAGACTTTTTCTGATTTTTTTTTTTCCAAAATTCCTGAGTAAACATCAACAAAAGAGCAAGAGAGATACTCATTCCAGGAAAAGTGAATAATCTGATGGTTAGAGCTGAACCGCAACAAAAATCAGAAAAAATATGCAATTTGATTCAAACTAAAACAATATAAAAAATTAGTTAAATTAAAAGAAAAGTTTCAAATCAGCTGAAATTATTTTACATGATTTGAAATGATGATGTTGTTTTTTCAACTTATTTTGAGTGAACCAAAATGTTTTGATCTTCTCTAGACAATATTTTTTTTGAGTTTTTTATTTTGATTCAGCTACATGTCGGAAACGTGTCAACTCTTTTGAAAAAAAAATTCCAACTGAAATGTGATCTAAATTTAGCAAATAATTGTGGGGCTCCCAAAATACATTTTTTTCAGTAAAAATACAGTATGGTGAAAAAATTTCCCCCAATTCTAGGGCTCAGGGAACTCACACGGGCTATGGGAGACCAAATTTCAAATCCTAGTCTGCTTCATTGCCAGTTGTGTGCCCTGGCCACCAAACTATGATGTATTTTGGGATAAATCTCTCTCTTCCTTCCTCCCTCCTCTGAGCATCCTGCACCCATAAATTTCTGAGAACAGTGAAACAGTTTGGTTCCAATAACAGCATTTTTCTATGAACATTGTTAGAGTGCTCGGCTCCTGATCACATTTCCCTGGAGTGCTACAAGCAGAAGCAGTTTACAAAAGTATCTCAGACTCCATAAGAAGCTTAATGGTGAATGTGGTGCATGGGAGGCACTGATTCATTGTCACATTTTGCACAGAGCCAATCTTCCAATCTGTGTGTAACCCTTTTGCCCCTCTGAGTTGGCAGCAACAAGGGCCAGGTTCAGTATCCAAGGGTTCTGTTTCAATAACACAATGCATAACCAGCTCGAGCCCCCACCAAGTGACGCTGGGACACTTACATACCTACACCCCGCCTGGGTGCCTCTAGGAGGCTAATAGCCCCGTCGTTGCAAGCACGAGTCTCAGTGTAGCACAATCCTTTAATAAAGGAAGAAACAATGCGGCATCCCATTGGAGAAACCACCCAACAAAAGGAATCTTATCACACAACTATAACAAAACCACCTCACAAGACTTTGGCAATGTCCTCCCCCTTAGGGGTCTTAAAGCCAAAATCAATTACCGCAAAGTCCACACAACCCCGAAAGAGTCTGTCAGTGCACCCGCACCAGAGTCACAACAGTTTATCTGCAAGTTACCATCCCAGCCCAAGGTGGAAACGGGGGGAGTCCACAACAAGGTGTTAAGGGGGAGCGCTTCGCATGGCCAGGGCCAACTGCGTCAACGCACTCCGTGGAGTTCTAGCCTGCCAGCTCACCACGACCAGCTCCACTACACAGCTGTGCGCTCTCTCAGCATCCCTGCATACCGCTCACCCCTCACCTGGTTCCATGGGCTGCTCCAACAGCTGCAAACTGCTCTTTTTCCGCTTCGGTGCAGGCGCACTATGCAGCAACACGATAGGTCTTTCAGGCCCCCACTGGTTAACCAGCACTCAAGATCTCAGCTCAGCTTTTCAGTGATTTCAGCCTAGTAGGGGAGCCCTGGTGCTGGTGCACCGTGGCCCACATAAATTCAGCTCAGCATCTCAGATGGATTCCTAATGAATCAAAAATTAGCTCTATCTTTTACAGTGGAGAAGAGGAGAAGTGCAATGATGCCCAGGCCTCAAAGGGGCCCAGAGACCATCAGGTACACACACAGTCCAACCTCTCTCAATTCACTGGGTTTTGGAACCCATGTGCCTTGTCTAGCAAGTGTCACTTAATTTATATTGAGACATCTCTGTCATAAAGCAGTCTCGTAGTTCTTCATTCACATAATCAGGTTGCAACACTTTATTTATCCTGCCCCAATAACAAAGAAATTGGGGATCCCAGAGCAGTCAAAATAACCATCCCAGGCTGCCTTGGACTATGCTGGGCATGCCCATGCAAATATCTGAGATTTCACACTTCCTGAAATTCTTTCCACACTTCCCATAATTCACCACCAGATGTCAGGGTAGAGCTCATCCTGACTTTGCTTACATGCGGATGGATATTCTGCTCAGGGGGAGATGCGCCCTTCAAAACACTTGGAGTACTCAGCATGTATCCCATAGTTGAATCTATCCTAATGTATTTGACATGTAAAAAACAATTGCAGGATTTCACTCCAAAATAGCAGTTATCAGTTTGTGAGTCCCACATGACATTGCAAAATCCTTTATTGTGTCCTGCAGCTCCACCCTTCTATAATATTTGACCTAACCACTTTAAATTGTGCAGTTAAAATTCCTTTTGTTATAAAGAGCAAAGTAAAGTCTCTATTAAAAATCCATTTTTTGCTGTTTAGATAACTAACAAATACTATGATGTGTGTTTATACCATGTGCTGTATTGTTCTAGCATCCCAGTCAAGGCTAAGGGATCTTTAGCCACCTTAGAAAATGTCATAATTATTGATTAAAACTTCTTAGAATCATTTTACACTATGGGCACTGCAGGTAGATAATAATGTACATATTGTCAGGGTCACCCACGTCTCTCGGAGTTTTGGTGGAACCAATTTAAAAGCTGCTGTGGAAAATGAGATCATAAAGGTTAACAGAGTTAAGGTTATAAGAATCAGTTGAAAGGATTTTTAGAGATTCAAGCTTGTACTGTTTTTGCAGGATTTCCTGAAGGTTTACAAAGAGAATGTAATGACGTGCATGCTTCTGAAAAGAGTTTGCATATCAGTATTCCAGAAGAGTTCAACCAGAGACATCTCCTTAGAATACATTAGTTGTTGGTTCACCCATAGGGAAAAATATCTGAACCATTTCATCTGGGTGTCATGGCAACGGGAGGTGCAAGAAAGTATAGATTCAGTTCAAAGAATCAGGTTGTCATGCAACATCTTAAACAAACTCAACTCTGGCATGGATCCTCAGATGTATCCACACAAGTTAAGCCGAGGTTTTAATGTCCTTGCACTGTCAGTGTTGTTTTATCAGGATGAAACAAGGAAACAGAAAAAAAGCAGGTGAGAATAGACTGGAAGCATTTGAATGAACTGCTTCTCAAAATGACTTTAGCACATGTGCTAAGGAGGTTGTTCACATTAAATAAACCTATACAATTGCCAAGTACTTGAATGACTATTTTCACAGGTTGCTCCAGGGAGCATGGGAAGTTCTAGAGCCTCTCTCTGAAGACCGAACAGAATCCGAGTATCCACAGGCGCAGGCTTCCTCTGGGCCCCAGTGGTACTCAACCACCCGTTCTGCCCCAGGCCCCATCCTCACTTCCCACACAGCAGCAGTATTATGGACTATGGATTTTCATTATACAGCTTTGAATGACACAAGACTTCTGAAACATCATGGTCCCAGATTGTGCACAATAGATGGCATTCACAAGGCTAATATGAAAGTGTGTAATACTTTTAAAAGCTGAAGTATGTTTTCTGCCTTCCAATTTAATGGAATACATTTTTTCTATTGTTACTCAGATTTATTTTTTGTACTCTGAGAGACTTTTTTAATCTCATTTGCTCTATTGTCTTTGGTGGTTGGCTCCCACCTTTACCCCATCGCTCTATTACCACTATAACCCTTTAGCTAATTTGCATCACTATCCCAGCTCTTTGTGTTCTTTCTGTCTCTCCATATTCATCTCTATACATACTGTAAGGGTCTGGGGCATAAGCAGTCTGGTCTATCAGTCACAGTTGGCTGAGGTCTGCATATCAGAGATAGCAGTCATTGAGCAGGTGTTGAAGCAATTGCAAGAGCCAGGTTCAGTAAGCAAGAGTTGGGGCCAGGATCAGAACTTGGAGGTCAGAAGTAGTACCAGGTGAGAGTTTGGGTCAGAATCAGGCTGGAATTGGAGACCAGAGAACAGGGACTAGACAGTCTGGAATCACAGCAAGCCATAGTCTTTGTGGTATCACACAAACTTTCTTGGGAAACCCCCTAGGTTAAATAGGGTGCTTGGTCAATCAGAGGGCCACAGAGTACAGGCAGTCCTCAACTCTATGACATTCGAGTTATGATGAACAGCACTTACGCCGTTTATAAATGGACACCGTTTCAACTTTACGACACTGATTTTGACTTTTTGATGCTTGAGCTGACGCAACACCACACCAGCAAACGAGTTCATATGTGCATCGATGTTCTGTGCCTCCCATCTCCTGACTCAGGGCGCTCAGTAGCAGTTCTGATGCCATTTTTACGTGGTGATCCTTTATGCTTCCAAACTTTTTCTGAAAAGTTAGTATTTCTTTGCCCATAATAATGGTAGAAAAGTGAAAATGTGGTGCTGTTTCTTCTTCTAAGAAACGTAGAACAATTACTATGGAAACAAAAATGGAAATAATTAAGAGGTCCAAGAAAGTGAGACACCAACTGATTAGTAAAGCTTTGGATTTCCCCCAAATGACTATTGTGACCATGCTGAAAGACAAGGTACAAATCCAGGAACATGTTAAGGGCTCAGCTCCTATGCAAGCAACTGTGATAATTAAGCAGCATGTTGGACTTATCACTTATCGCTTAAACTGTTTGGCCGGAGGATCAAAATCAACGCTGTGCTCCTGTGAGTTTAGGCATAATTCAGAAAGAGGCTAGGAGTCTTTATGATGATCTAAAGAAACAACAGGGAGAGAGTTCTAATGCTGAGCCTTTTTAATGCAAGTGAGAGGTGGGGTTGCGGTGCCCCTTATAAGGCTTTATGGAAATATGCTTATGAATATATATGATATAACTGGAATATGTTCTGTACTACATATCTCATGTAACATATCTATGTAAAGGTTATGATCTACTGAAACTATTAATCCTAATTGTATGCATATGTCATTTTTGTATTCAAAGTTATGAATATTGGCCATGTACTGGCTTGATTTCTAAATAACCTTAGTGGAGCATTTGGTCAGTTCCTGGAGAAAGGAATTCGCAAAGTTAAGTGCCCAGCCAAGAAGTATTTAAGGGACAATGCATTTTGGAATGTTCCAATCCACATAAGAAGTCTTCCCGGAGACATTAAAGATAGCATGTGGACAATGGCTTCTGCCTGAAAAATCTGTGGGTCATGCATGGACATGTGACTTGCCCAGGTGACTCCAGAACTCCATCTTGGAGCTGGACTTTGCATAAGAGAGAGGAGGGGGTCTCCACCCACAAGAGAAAGTCTATTTAAGCCAGTGGGAGACCCTTCCATTTTGTCTTCAGCAGGCTAAATAGAAAGACTCTCCACCTGCAAAGATACCTGAAAGAAACTGGAACAAAGGACTGTCACTAGAGGGGGTGTGAGTGATTGCTGAACCCAGACTAGCAGGAGACTAGTCTGTAAAAGGAAGCTTACCAGAACTGGTGAGGTGTTATGTGTATTCATTTTCTTAGACATAGACTTGCGTGTTTTATTTTATTTTACTTGGTAATTAACTTTGTTCTGTCTGTCACTACTTGGAACCACTTAAATCCTACTTTCTGTATTTAATAAAATCACTTTTTACTTATTAATTAACCCAGAGTAGTATGTATTAACACCTGGGGGGGGCCGGGCAAACAGCTGTGCATTTCTCTCTATCAATGTTTAGAGGAGAACAATTTATGAGTTTACTGGATAAGTTTTAACAAGTAAATGATTTATTTGAGGTTTGGACCCCATTGAGTTGGGCATCAAAGTGTAAAGACAGAACACTTCTGTAGTTGCTTTTAGTTATACCTACAGCTGTCAGAGACGTGGTTCAGACCCTGGTCTGGTTTGCAGCAGGTTAGTGGGTCTGGCTCAAACCAACAGGGCACTGAAGTCCTAAGATGCCAGGGCAGGAAGCAGAGGCAGAAGTAGTCTTGGCACATCAGCTGGCAGCCCCAAGGGGTTTCTGTGATCCAACCTGTCACACATGGTTTATGTGTTTTAAAGCCAGAGCCAATTTGCATAACATCAAGGTCTCAGGTGAAGCTACCAGTGCTGATGTCTCATGTTTTCCGAGACATTGACTGAAATCATTGAAGAGGATTGGTATTGTGCTCAGCAAGTTTTAACGTTGATGAAACTGGGCTCTTTTGGAAAAAATGCCATCGAGAATTTACATTGCCAAAGAGAAGAAACCATGCCAGGGTACAAAGCTGCTAAAGATAGGCTCACTCTTTGCTCAGTGCAAATACTGAGGTGATTTCAAACTTAAACCTTTGTTTTTGTACCTTCTGAAAACCCCAGGGCTTTCAAGGAATATTCCAAGGTATTTATACCAGTGATATGGAAATCCAATTGTAAGGCCTGTGTCAATAGGAACATTTCGAGGTGGTTCAATCATCATTTGTGTGCCAAGTGTCAGGAATTATTGCAGCAAAGCAGTTTTGCTTTAAAGCATTGTTAATCCTCAACAATGCTCCTGGTTGTCCGACCCGAATGTGGGTTCGGTGAGTTCTTTTGATCGAGTGAGGAAAAGACCAAGACCAAAACAGACTGACAATTTAAACACCACGTGGCCATTTATTAACGAGAAAATTCACAACTTGGCTGGGAGGAGCACTTCTACCAACTAACAGTACTATGAGCATATGAAACCTACACACAATCTAAACACACTATTTACATTTATAACACATAACCAAATGCTTTACAATTAACTGCTCTTGTAAAAGGTAAACGAATACACCAAATTAAATGATCTGTGTTGCACACTTAACCAAATATCATAATCAAGACACCAAATTAAACTCAATAGCAGTTCTCATAACACTCAATTCTGGTACCATATACACATAACTTTATGACAAACAGCAGCATATGCAGTGGTATACCAAATAAAAGGGAAGAGCGAGGAAAAATTAGGCAAAGCGTAGATGGTTAGAAGGGAAGTCCCGTATTCCAGGCGCAGCTGACCAGCAGCAAACACCAGAAGCATACCGAATCTGTGGAAAAATACCAGAAATAAATAAGCAATCCGTGAAAAATACCGTGAAAAATAAGTAATCCGTAGAAAACACCGTGGAAAATAATAAAACACACGACACGAGCCGGCTATATCCAGAGGAGACCCCCAGCTGAAGGGTTATCAGGTCCTTCAGTCAGTTGCAGCGATACTCCTACAGCCCCTGGCTTGAGGCATGGTTTTATTCCAGGGACTGTTTTCACCTGGCAGAATTTGATTGGTCCCTAGCTCCCCACCCTCCAGATTCCGAGCTGTTGCCCCCTACGTGGGCAGATTTTGCACACGCACACCCAGACGCTACTAGAAGCTGCACTCAGCACACTAGCATAGTTTTGCACACAACCCTAATTCGACCCTTTGAACTGCATTACGATTGGTCAGATTGGGTCCCTTTGCACAAGGCACACTGATGTTATGCACACAGCACTAACCTGACCCTTGGGTTGCTAGACAGAAGAGCAGGAGACTGCACACAACCCTAGCCTAACCCCTAGGTGACCAGGCAAAAAAGGCGGGAATCTGCACACGGCCTTCTAAGGTTGCACACCGCACTACGGTGCTGCACACAGTACTAGTGTGACCTATAGATGACCAGCAATTGGCCATCCCGATGCCATGTTAGGCCAGGGGCCTTTGGGCTGCGACACTGGTCATCCAACCATACTTGAAGACATGCATCCTGACATCACCTCAACACCACCTCACTGTTGCAACCCATGGACCAAGGGGTAATTGCATCCTTCAAGGCCTACTATCTTAGAAGCACATTTGCCGAGGCCATCACGGCAAGAGAGAAGGAAGGTTGACCAAATTTGAAGGAATTCTGGGAGGGCTTCAACATTTACCATACAGCTAAGAACATTGGTAAGATACGTAATGAAGTCAAACAATCAAATTTGAATGGTGTTTGGAGAAAATTATGTCCTGATTTTGTGTCTGACTTCCAAGGCTTTACGGACACTGTTGAGGAGATGACCAACACTGTTGTTGAAATGGGAAAAGATCTCAACTTAGACGTTGCACCAGAGGATGTTGATGAGTTGCTGGCATCACAATCTGAAGAATTAGTGAATGAGGACCTCATTGATTTGGAACAGCAAAAAGTGGCAGAGGAAGAAGAAGATGCAGCTACTGTTGAAGAGACTCCTCCACGTAAAGTCTTGACAACAAAAGTGTTGGCTGAGGAATTTGGAAGCTAACATGTCCCTGTCTGAGGAACATGATCCCAACATTGGCCACAGTACATCTGTGAATAGGAGCATATCCAATATCTACAGCTGCTACAGAGATATTTAAAAGGAAACGAGGAGAACATCCTTGGACACTTTATTTAAGTTCTTCTAAATCACCTCAAGACCCACTGAAAACCTTTCCCAATTAGACCCACTCATAAGCTCAGAAGACAGTGTCCCATCTCCTTCTTCATTCCTTCAATAGGTTTCCTAACCTACAAATCAAATTATAAGATCAGCAATGCCCAGGAACCAATTGTGTCATAAGTCCGAGGACTGCCTGTACTGTATTTCTTCATGTGTTTTTAGCATATTATGTGATTATTTTATGTCAACGTGATTTCTATTTATAATATAAATACATTAATATAGCTATATTACTTGTGTATAATTGATTGAGTACAAAAATCTGGGTTATTTTGGTGAAAATAGTATATTGGGCCTTGGTTCAGGAATCAATCCCCCAGTTATAACATTGGTTCCTATGGAAAAATCAGTTCCAAGTTACAACGTTTCGACTTAAGAAGCGATTTTCAGGAACCAATTGTGTCATAAGTCCAAGGACTGCCTGTACTGTCACTCTGGCTATCTTAGGTGATACTTCCTGCAGCACCCACTCATTGGCTGTGGTTCTGCATGGCTCCTGGTGGCAGTGTGGGAATGTCAGATGTCCCAGATTCTGTGGGACCTTACAGATACTCACTCTCTCTCTCTCTCCCCCTCTCCCCACTCCCCTCACTTAGGCCTGATCCATATTTGAAAAGCTATGTTGTTATAACAACATTGATTTAAAAAATCAATATAATTACACAGGTGCAAACATACAAACACTTAAAACTGATTTAAGCCTCACTTACAAAATTGGGTTAGATGACACTTAAACTGGTGTAAAGTCGTCTACATTAGGCGGTTGCATGAGCAAAGTTAAATCAGTTTCAATCCATTACACTGAACCAGCACAGACTTTCTCATATAGAACCTGTATGGAACTTGGAGAGAGGAACACATATTGCAGGAAGGAAGAATTTGGAAGAGGCACCAGGAAGCCAATGTGCATGACCTGGCTTAGAATGTTAGCTGCATTTTCAGCACCTCTGTAAATAGTTCTCATAGATTTTAAGGACAAGGGACCATCCGTTCTTTTAATAAAGTGTCAGTTTAATTTTATAAGCATGGTGTCTTTTCATATTATTACCCAGTAGATGAAGCAGAGACCAGGCCTTAATCTGACATTCCATGCCTACCATTCCCTATTTTCCATTCCAAATGTCTCTGATTTATAGCTTTCCAAAATTGGTAGATATATTTTACTTTTCTTTGGAAGAAGATGCATTTTAGTGGTGAAAATGAGTAAAAAAACTATGGCTTAAAAAAGGGGGAAATTGCATGGAAAACTTTTCTGTCATGTCACTCTGGCTTTCTCCCAGACTTTTCTTTAAAAACTAAAACTCCATTCGTGTTCTGTACTTTTGTAACATTCTGGCTAGTCAAATTGACAATGAAAACTAAAAACAAACGAACAAACATAAAACAACCACTCTTCACTTCAGCCAGGCAAAATCATGGCAATCAACTTCATTTTTCATGGTTCTTTAAGATTCACATGAATCTTGTGGTCATTTCTTCCAATGAATGGAATGTATTAACTATTCACCTTTGAAAACCTGGGAATCAATCCTACCTTAGATCACAGGTGAGAATGAGTTTGCTGGACATTTGTCCATATCACATAATTTTAATAAACTGACAATCTCTCCCTAAGAGTGACCTAAGTATTCTATAGGCCAGCACAGTAGTGCATAGGCATAGGTGTATGAATAGGCTAAAGGAACACTTGCCTAGTCTTTGCTTTGTCCTAGGTGTTACTCCTGGGGTGTCCTACCCTTGTGAAAGACAGAACCTTTATACTGTGCAATATACACTCAGTAACATGAGCTGAATAATTATAAATCATTCACATTTTAAGGGAATGTTATATTAGTCATTTCTCTTATTTTAACATTAAAATGAAATAAACCTTAAGAATTGATTCTAGGGTTGACATACTCCAGGATTACTACTGGATTTAGCAACAGGGCAAGGGCATGTTGGTCAGTTTATGGTTGTCATATAATCTAAACAAAGACCACAGGGCAAAACAGAAGAAGAAAAACATAGCCAGGCACTTCACGGTGAATGCAATATATCTTTCCCCCGAAATTAGGTTACTGACTTTTTAACTGTTTGACACATATTTATTCCAGTTAATTCCAGTTAGGAAAAACAAATGTAAATGAATATTGAAACATTGTTAAAGTAACCAGGCACTGAATCTGTGATCATTAGACATGATTTTCATTTGAGGTGATTAGTGGAACATGTAGACAGTAAATTATCTCTTCAAAACAATCAGTTACATTGGGTAGGTTTCATGGTGTGCCAGTCTTTAAATAAATTAATATGCTATTAAAATTTCTAATGAATCTTGACATGCCCATGTTATTTTTGTTAAGATCAATTAATAATGCATAAGAATTGGAGATTCTGTTGCTCAAACATTAAAATCCCTTCCTCTCACTTGTGGTCTAGATAGATACACAGGCTGAAAGTTTCAGAAACTTGTTCATGGATTTTCCAGTGGTCTTTTCCCTATATCCTTTACGTGCTTTCTGCAGGCTCATCCATCCTTAACATCCTGGACATCCTGGAACAGAATCCTGGTTATCTGTCCCTTCCAGCCACATAAATCTGGGTCACGTTTCGGTCTTACAACAACACAACTGTTTCCTGGTAAATTAGCAATGCTCTATAATGAAAATAATTTTAATAGCTCATAAAGTGCATAAGAGAACATTATGTATACTGTTCCTTGTAAAAAGGTCATAATGATATGTTACAATTGTAGGCTTGGTGCTTGGCTGCTGTAAAATTGTTTAGCTTTGCTGACTTCACTCTGACACTATGCTTCAGTGGACTGAATTGACGTCACTGGTGCTACATCAGTTTACACCATCTGAAGATCAGGAAATAAATACCTAATTAGAAACAATTTTTTTCTACTACGTAGAACAGGGGCAGGCAAACTTTTTGGCCTGAGGGCCACATCAGGTTTCTGAAATTGTATGGAGGGCCAGTTAGGGGAGGCTGTGCCTTCCAAACAGCCAGGCGTGGCTCAACCCCTGCCCCCATCAACCCTCCCTGCTTCTCGCCCCCCTGACAAACCCCCCGTGACCCCTGCCCCATCCACTCCTCCCTGACTGTCTCTGGACCCCCTGCCCCTGACTGCCCCCTGCTGCCCCATCCAACCCCTCCTCTCATTCCTAATTGCCCCCCTGGACTCCCTGCCCCATCCAACCACCCCTTGACCCTGACTGCCCCCAGAACTCCTATCCCTGACTGCCTCCTGCTGTCTCATCGAATCCCCACTCTCCTTTCTGACCGCACCCCCAAGCCACCTGCCCTCTATCCAACCCCCCCGTTCCCTGCCCCCTTAAGTGCACTGCCTGAAGCACTGGAGGCTGGCAGTGCTACAGCCATGCACCACACAGCAGCAGGAAAGGCAGCCGTGCCGCCTGGCTTGAGCCAACCACACCACCATGCAGCACAGAGCACTGGGTCAGGCTGAGGCTCTGCAGCTGCGCTGCTGCCCAGAGCATTGCGCCGGCAGCACAGTGAGCTGAGGCTGTGAGGGAGGGGGAAGAGCACAGGAGGGACAAGGGCTAGCCTCCCAGGCCTGGCACTCAGGAGCCGGGCAGGAGGGTCCCGCAGGCCGGATGTGGCCCGTGGGCCGTAGTTTGCCCACCTCTGACATAGAATGATGATGGGAATAAAATGTAAAGTGTATTGTGTAACATACATAGTCACTATACACTTGCCTGTTGCAAAGCCTTTGCCCCAGTCACTGAGCACTTGATGGACCACACTTTATAAGAGTGTCAAAATTGTATAAGGATGTATGATGGTATTTGAAAGAGTATGTGATCGTGTCATTACAGGCTGATTTAGAATGCACACAGAGAAGAAGAGCAAGGGGTGCGTGTGAAATCTTAACTCCAGCAATTCCAGGCCTTATAGTGCTTAAAAGTGGAAACTTCAGATTCTCTAAATGTACGGATGTTTTTAATGGAATTTCCCTATGTTTTTAAAATAAATAAAGAAACAATGTAATTTGAAACTATTTCCAGTTGTTAGTGCTTGAAAACAGAACATCCATATGTTTGCAGATACACAGAAAGGATCCACTTTTGGAAAAGCAGGTCCCTGGTTTGGTTGTGGTTGTTGTTGTGGTTGGTTGCATAAAGTCTGTGACTTTACTGTTGCTCTTCCTCAGGAGTATCTTGAAAAACATAGTCTGAGACAGCAATTGGTATACCGCGTTTGATGCAGTGTGTAAGGACTACTAATGCTAGAATGAATGTTTGGAGGCTTATGTAGATTTTAATTTTTGTCAAAGGGTACATAGTTGAAGACGTAACAGGCATGGAAGGAAATGCCTGCAGAGAATAGTGAGGAAAGCACTGAACAAGTCCAAGAAAAGCCATGACTGAAACCCTGAGGGTTCTTACAAAGCCTTTTCCTCATTCTATTTAAAAGGAAAATAGTAATTTTGTTGAATGAAGGGATGCTTATGGATCCACTGACAAATACTTGTTCTTGCCTGAAGTGCTATAAGGCCTTGGAACTTCTCTGAAAAAATTTCAGTTCCTTTCCTATATTATTCTTAGAAACATAGGCATATTAGATTTGCCATCCTGGATCATAGCATTAATCCAGCAAGTCTGCCTTTGGCACTGCCTAAAACCTCCTCTTCAGAGCAAGACAAAAGAACAAAACAAACAGAAATAAGCCATCCATCCAAGCGTAAAATGTCCTGAAGGTAGGTAGAGTGGCAGTTAGGTTATGAGTTCCTTCCTGATCCTTACAGTCAGTCAGCATACACCTTACACCATGAGATTCAATTAGCCCTATCAATATTGGTTGTCTAATCAGCTCTATTTAAAAATCAACCAGAGTGGTTTGGTTAAATGTTGATTTAATAATTATTTATTTTCATTCAGGGAATGAGGAAGGGCTAGTTATGGAAGACACTTTGCTGGTTCCATAAGAATATGGACACTAAACTACTCCCTTCCCTCTTGAGAAGATTTGCTTAGCTAGTATGAGTACCTCTGCTTCCACTGCCCTACCACCTCCCATCTGAAGGACTCTACCTCTCCTGTTCCTCCCTTCTGCATTGCTCCACCCACTTTCAATAAGTTTACTGTAGCCGCAGTTCTAGGTCTCCTTAAGGACATGGTAGCTTTCATGCAGACCTTGGAGGGTACATTTTCACAATAATGAGAGGAAAGCTATCCACGGAATGTTTGGTGCTTTTTGCCTTACACCTCCTGACTGTCTTTTTTCACAAGCTGTATATTAGTACATCCTAAAAAGAGATAAGAAAAGGAAAAGTTATTTGTAGTCTTAAATGTGTGGATTATACTTTGCCTAGAACAGCCACAGAAAGTTGCTATCAGACGATGGCACAGTGGCAGCATATCTGACCAATCTGATGGGGCCAGGTGAAAGTAGATAACCACCAATCTGATCACACAAATACAGACATTTATCGGAACAAAAAAAATCAGCCTGACTACTCAGCACTTTTCCAGGTCAGACAATCTGACAACTGATGATGCCCTATCTAAGTGTCAAATTCTGTAGAACAGTGGTTCCCAAACTTGTTCGCCTGCTTGTGCAGGGAAAGCCCTTGGCGGGCCGGGCCAGGTTCTTAAAAAGAAAACTTTTAATTAAAGAAAGAAAAGGTAAAAATTATCTCTGTAAAATCAGGATGGAAAATGCTTTACAGAGTAATCAGATTTCTATAGACCAGAGGGGGCCCCCCCAGCCTTAGGTTCAAAGTTACAGCAAACAGAGGTAAAATCCTTCCAGCAAAAAGCAAAATTTTGCAAGTTGAGGAAACAAAAATAAGACTAACATGCCTTGCCTGGCTAATTACTTACAAGTTTAAACATGAGAGACTGATTCAGAAAGATTTGGAGAGCCTGGATGTGCGTCTGGTCCCTCTTAGTCCCAAGAGCAAACAACACCCAGAACAAAGAGCACAAACAAAGACTTCCTCCACCAAGATTTTAAAGTATCTTGTCCCCCTATTGGTCCTCTGGTCAGGTATCAGCCAGGTTTACTGAGCTTCTTAACCTTTTACAGGTAAAAGAGACATTAACCCTTAACTATCTGTTTATGACAGTCACAAAGCCCAAATCTTTGTTCTACATTGCCATATAAAAAGGCAACAGAGTGTGAGGCTTTTTCAGATCCTTAGTGTTTTCTCCCTTCTCAGTAATGGAGAAGGTAGCAGCAAAGGTAATGAATGTCAAGCAGGCATGTGTCTCCTCTGGCTGGTGCAATGAGATGATAAAGATTCCTTCCTGGGCTGTTACACAAAGTAATAGTTGTAATTTTTTCTTATTTCTGGTCTGAACCTGTCTGAGTCCATTCCATGAAGGACTACGATGCTGGTAGTGCATCTTTTTTTAATTCTTCTCTCAATATTTATCTGATTCCAATAGCTGATTCTTTTATCTATTTTTTGCTATCTTTTATCTATTCATTGTACAGTCAAGTATGTTTTATTTCCATTGAGCAATAAGCCATTGTGATAGTGGTAAATGCTGGGTTTAGCAGCTTCCTAGCTATGCATGTATAAAAGGCTACCTTCATTTCTCATTTAAATATCTGTTTTCTTCTGGGGACTGGTTTAGCAGATTCAGTGTTCTTTTCTGTGACTCACTAATGCAGGTACACTTTATAGCTGGATAGTGGCTGACCTTTGCTGCTGCCTGCTGTATTTGGATTTATCCTTTACAGAAAGCCTAATTATTTTTACCAATATATTCAGCATTATAATCTCTCCTGTAAACTGTATCTTAGTAACAGAAATGATTGGGCATTGAGTTGGGATTTTTTTGAAAACGTTGGTTTATCTCTGTATTTCTACCAAGAGAAGATTTGGGGGAGAGGTAACAAATGGCTTAAATGTGCCCCCTGAAAGTGGGACAAATTTGGAAATTAAAACATAAGCAACTGTTTATTATTATTTTATTTTAGAATAAGTTAAATCTATTGATCAGACAAAGTAAAGTGACAGTAATACAACATCTTCCATTGTTGTCTATAGTGCTGTTGTAGCTGTGTTGGTCTCAGGATATTAGAGAGACAAGGTCGGTAAGGTAATATCTTTTACAGAAGTTGGTCCAATAAAAGATATTACCTCACCCACTTTGTCTCAGTAATACAACAGTCGGTTTGTATGCTTTCTCCTGTTGGAAATATACTCCCTGATCCTGCAAAGCACTTGAGCATATCAGTGGGATGACTCACATATTTAAACTTAAGTATGTAATTAAGTTCTTTGTGGCCTTACTGCCCATGTTTTAACAAATACGTGAGCTCAATGAAGCAACAATATTGAATGGAAAAAAGAAACTGATACTATAAAATTATTAGAAAGGCTCTGTAACTTAAGAGCCTACCTTGCCTCATGCTACATTATAGTATGTTAAAAATTTTTTACTTACCCTACGAAACTGACTAAATTAAAACATTCAGAAGACTGTTTGCTACAAATATCTATGTCATGAGTACTTGTGTTGCAATTTATCTCTTTACTAGCCTGGGGAGAATCTCTGTTTCTACAAGAAGAGGGAAAATGTGTGCACACAGTATTATGGGCACGGCATTCAGGTAGTAAAGGGTACGCTACAGAAGTTGAGTACTGCACTTCAAACCCAAGTGATTCGATACATCCACATTTATAACTGGTGTTAGCAGAAAATGATAATTGGAAAACAGCTTAATTTATTGCTGGCAGAATTCTATTCTAATTGAAAATCTCATCTTAGTACAATAATTAAAATGTTGGCATACAGAATGATTAATATGACCTTAAAAATAAATTGCTTGACCTATATAACGGTGGCAATTCCTTAAAATTCTGTCAGTCATAACTTCTCCACTGAGTTACAGGGGAGTTACAGTGGATGCTGGAGTTACAGTTACAGTGGATGCTGGATGCTGAAGCTAAAATCCTTAGGGTTAAATCACAGCTGATTCCACATGACTATGCAAGGATGGCAATTCCAGGTGCTAAAGTCCTTCCCCTGAACAATAGGAGACCCCCTTTTAAAGCACAAAAGGGAAAGACTCTCTTTTGGAAAGGAGTCTGGTAATTTATTCAGAGAACAAACAAAAAGCTTTTTAAAGCTATTTAGGCACCTAACTTCCATTGATTTCAAAGCCTTTCACAGAGGCTCTTGGTTCCTCTAGGCTTTTAATACAAACTTCAAAATGCAAAAAATGTGCAAACCTGAATTCGCAGCAATCCCTCAGGAAATGGAGGGTCCCTTTTTCTGCTAGCAGCAACAGCACCAGCCACTGCCGCCTTGCAAGGGGAATGACCTCTCTATACATCTGCTTTAAAATAGTAGGTGCAGATCTCTTACTGCCATCTTTTCAGCTCCTGAGGACAGTACTCTGGGTCCAAGCCTCCATCTTCTTTGCACTAGGGAATCTGAGATGTCAGGGTATAACAAGGGCCCCTTTCTGGGAATCTGAGATGTCTGAACACATTTATGAGGTGCAACATGCATGGATCTTCTAGGTGCTAGGGCTAATCACATTTATAGTCCTTGCACTTCATGCTCATGTCACTGGCCATGAAGGTTAGGGCCCAACAACTCCCTCAGCAGTAGCCAACAGAGATAGCTGAAGAGTGGGGAATGCACCCAGTGTGTTTTAATGAGTGGCTGAGCTCAAGCTTAAAGAGGAATTTTGGCCTGAACCAGCAAGAATTCCTCCAGGGGTTCCTCTGTACTGCTGCCCCTCCAGCTCTCCCCCACAATGTGCACTATGGCTTAAAGCCAGTGTCTGGCCCTTAACAAGAGTTTAACAAGTCTGCCAGCATGAAATATTACACGATCTTACAGTACAGCAATCTCCATGCTTGCAGAGAGATATCTCTGCATTCATAAAACACATTTAAATAACTGAGGAGCAGAAACAAACAATTTAACAGAGCTTGTGTTTCTCAAGCCATAAACTGAATTGTGGTTGTGAGGGTCTGAACCCCTCTTGCAAAAAGAGACTCATACAAGAGACATGGAACTGAGCCTAAGCTGAAGGAAAGTGCCTTTTATGTATTCTGCTATTGAGTGTTTCAATTTGATAGGCAAAACTAAGTATCTGCAGCATTCACACCATGCACATTAATGCAACTGCCTGAGTGCTGGCAAACCACTTTTGTCATTGTCATTAATTTCCAGAAAGGGCAGAATGCCATCTAGCTGCTAGGGGTGGCCTCTCATGACTGAATTTCACTGAAAGATAATCAAAGAGAGGTGTCGTTCAGCAGCATAAATCTTAGTGTCAGAGAGCATCTCTGTTTATTTTTAGCAAGCATCAGAGGAGAGAAGGTTAGGGCTTGCAGATGATCCTTTTGCAAAGTAATGTTTTTTAAAAGCCTGGTGAGTGATGAGATGACACTGGATAACTGCGCTTTTCATATGTACCAGACAGAGAGATGTTAAGGTCTGAAATTCCTCTCTACCAATCTCCCTAGAGCTTAAACAGTTATCTGGACAGTGGCATTAATCAAATGCGTCCCGATGTGTTATCTAAGATAGTATAAGATTGACTATTACAGGGCAATCGGCACATAGTAGTTGATGGCAAGTTGGTTTTCTTAACTCCAGTTATATTGTCTTTTTTTAAAGGGGAACTTCACAAGAGATAAAAACGAGAAAAATTGAAAGTTCTTACATATGGAATATGTTTAGAGTAATCTCTTTTATCACCATCAGATTGGAAAACTCATTTGTAATTTTTTTTCTTGGTAGCCTATTTTAATTCAACAGTGATGAGGGCCTACTAAGAAAAATTATTCTCTTGCAAGCCCAGTGCAAGTCTGCTAAGCACTTGACATTTTCTTGCTCCATCCTTTTATCATAAATATTGCTACAAACAGCAAGTTTGCACCAAATTCTCTCACAATCAATGTCACAATAAAGAGCACTGCATAATAATTTCAACCATTTCATAAAATTTTTCATGCCAATCAGGGATGATACAATATTATCTAGAGAGAAAAAAAAGTGTTTCTCTATTTAATCACAAAAGCACAAAGGAAAATCGTCTTTAAAAAAGTGTGTTTGGCAGAACATAGTTATATTTTGTTTTTGTCATGTTAAATTTAATATTAAACTTAAAGAAAAATACTTTGGGCACCATTCCATTTATATGTGATAGGAGATAGCAACTTTGCCAGGGAATCTACTCTGATTAGCACTAAAAGGAATTAAGAGCAGAATTGTAAAGGCATTTAGGTGTTGTGCCACTCTGTTGCAAGGCCTGTGGCCCAGATCCTCAAAGGAATTCAAATCAGTGGGAAGTTAGGTGCCTAGATATCTTTGAGGATCTTGGCCTAAGTGATTTAAGTGATTTTCAAAAGTTACCTTCTTGTCAACTGTTGGGAATGGGTCACATCCACCCTGACTGAATTGGCCTTGTTTGCACTGACCCCTCTCCCCACTTGGTAAGGCAATTCCCATCTTTTCATGTGCTGTATTTTTATATCTACCTACTGTATTTTTCACTTCATGCATCTGATGAAGTGAGTTTTAGCCCATGAAAACTTATGTCCAAATACGTTTGTTAGTCTCTAAGGTGCCACAAGGACTCCTCGCTGTTTAAGCAGTCAAAGTCACTCCTTTTCCTCTAATTCATCCACAGTCCCTAACAGGGGCAGATGGAGTCATACTTCAGTAGCATGCTGTTTGTCATTCTGAACAGTTCCAATGGGCGCATGGCCTCTCGCGTACTCCATGATGCAGGGCTCTGTTCTGTCTTTCTTTTCTTTAGCATGTGTGACTGGTTAGCTAGTGAGGCGGATTGAGCTGCACTGCATTAGTGTGCTGACTAGGTCCAGACCATTCAGTTTCTCCGCTTGCAAATGCTTGGCCAAGACAGAAGTTGTGAAGCTGATTTCAGATAAGATATAGTTTGTGCTAGTGGGAAGGAGAAACCATACAAAAGGTGTGATGGAGCTGGTTTCTGCTCCATTTATAGAATTCTCATGCCTACAACTTGTCAGAGGCTTCCAAATTCAGGATCCCCTCCCCTTTCCAAAAGGACCTGGATTCTCAGCTTGTGGAAGTGGCAGAAGTGTCTTTCTCAATCTGTCTTTGTCCATGAGGTCATGACCATTCCTCTCACAAGAGGAGTTCTCCATATTGTTGTATGCTTTTGACTCTCCAGTTTACATTACTGCAATGTGAGCTACTTGAAGCATTAGCTTGTGCAAAATGAGGATGTCCGCTTATTTAGGGGTGCAAGACATGAAGCACATCATATTAGTTTTCTGAAGGCTGTACATTTACAGGTATAATTGAGTGTGTTAACTTTGATCTCTAAAACCATATGACCCAGGTTGACACAAGTACTAGGCATGAGGATACTGAGCATCATGATGCCTAACTTTTAGACACCTGGAAAAAGTCTGAGATTTACAAAGCCTGAATTTGGTGCCTAGGCTCCCTATACAATGAATGGGGAGAGACAGACACCTCAGAAAGGTATTCACAAAAGGCAGCAGGCTAGGAAGCTCCCCACCTAAGCTAACCAATGGGAGATATCAAAGTGAGCGGTGTGTCCTAAGCCCCATCCTCTCAGGGAAGTTCAGCACCTACATCTGAGCTGCAGGGAGGCACCTCCTTCTGCTTGGGTTTCTCTGCTGCAATCCCTCTATTGGTGATAAGCACCTATGATGTTTTTACAAGAAGCTTCAGTGGGATGGGAGGGAAGGAGACAGCTTCAACAGGAAAAACTGAGGGGACCCCAACCATCATACTATTCTATAGCCAAGTTGTAAAGGCATTCACATTAGAGGTAGAAGAGCCCTGTTCAACTCTCTAGTCCCTTGGGTGGAGGAGGGACTTAAACCAGGCATCTTCCATTTCCCAGGTGAATGCCCTAACTACTGCACTAAAAAGCTTTGAAGGATTGATACTCTGTCTCTTCCTTCACCCCTTCCCTGCAGGTCGTTCAATATGGCTTTGAAAGCATCCAAGGAAAATGTTTAATTGCCTTATGTTTAGTTAATCTGGAACTAATAAAATATCAAAATTCTGAATGCAAAACCAAATTTTCATTGCAAATCCTTTTCTTTGGCTAATTAATGTTATTGTATTCTGACATGCAGGAATTTATTTACAGTGTAAATGCATGTGCTGGAAGGTTCCTTTTGAAACTATTGCAAGGCTGAAAAGATTCATATTCAAATTGCCACCTTTATTTAATTATGCAGAGGTTCAACATGTCTGTGCACTTTCAATCATAATTAAATATTATTAATTATATTATTAATTATCTGCATAATTTCATCAGTGTGCATTTTACCTCTTAATTTCTCTTTCCCTGTGCTACTATGTTCAACTTTGGAACTATTATTCAAATCTCTCCACTGGCTCCCCCTTGCCCACGAAAAGAAGAAGACACTATGATTAAATGTACTTAAAAATCTAATTAATACCCTTCTCTGAGTCTCCCAGTTCCTCTCTTTTTTAGCCATCTATCTCTCTTTTAGACCTTGATCTTACATGTGCGAAGCTTTAAGTAATGGTACTACTCACAAATTTGAAGTCCAGGGGTAGTTAGATAGTGCACTAACTAGTAGACCATCTTTCCTCTGAAACATACATTTAAATTGACCTAGGCTGCTACCCTGTGCCATGTTAACACATTTGTACAGCTAGGATAATTAAACAGTAGGGGTGGAAGAGACAATCTCAAAGCAGCGCAGGAGCAAGCTTTTCTTGCACATTTCTCCTTAATAAATATAGAATTTATGAGCCACCATCAAACCATTGTGAAAAACAAACTTTGCTTTATTAGTGCAGATGATGCTACTACACAGGATGGTATATTGTGCTTCACTTTTTCTTCTGCATACATACAAGACTGTTTTAATTATCAGGATCCAATATGTCACCAAAAGGCACAATACATTTGTAATGTGGGGGAGATCATTTTATTAAGCACTAAAAAAAAATAGCATCCAGTGTAACTGCTGAAAAATGTAGTGTTATACTTAATACAATTTTATTGAAGTAACAATTATAAAATTAGATTGCAGATTTTATTTTCAGTGTCAAAAAATTAAATATTGTGTTACATCATATTTTTGTAAATATGAAATACGGCACAAACAAGAAATAACTTCAACTGTCCATGCTTTTTAAAATGTCTTTGATGTTATAATATACAGTTAACTCAAGCATTCTTGTTAGACCTTAACTAAAAAGTAGAGGATTAGAGCTGTAGAGCTCAAAAAAATGCATCTATTCAAAAAGATTTCTTTTTACTGTGGTGGTTGGAGCAGATATGGAGACTGAAATGGAAAGGGGCGAGGAAGAATTTGAGGTGTGTAAAGCTCCTAGGCATGGAGATCAGAAAGACCTGGATGATTCCAAAGAAAATGGGGGTATTGGACAGGCCTAATTCAGTTGCGGAAAGAGATCAAAGAGGTGGGTGCAGGAATTACCACTCTTGGTAATTACCTCTCTTGAATCAGAGAACATATACTGCTATCTGCATCAAAAAAAGAACTGTCGCACCTGCATCATGCAGAAAAAAAGATAGCAAGCTGGCAGCTGCTGGAGTAAAGGAAGAAGATATGGATGTTCTTAAGAGTATCCACTGAGAGCTTTATTGAGATCACAACTAGGGAATTGTAAGGACAAAGATGGGTTCAACAATATAAAATAGCTCTGCTGAATACATCACTGCATAGTAAGCAAGAAATGTCTGAGAACGTATTATGTTGCATGCATTCATGCTTGAAAAGTTCACATAGATGACATCAGAAAAGTACTTGCAGTACAACAAACATAAACAGATTTCTTTGTTGCTAAATTTATCATGTATTTGCTGTGATTTAATAAAACAGATAGGAAACCAAGCTGAATGGCCATCTCATGGCTTTTCAGCTGTAATATAAATAGCCCATATGGATTATCCGGGAGTTATTTGACCTGACTTGTCACAATACATAGGATCTAGCTATGTTATTGTCAACCTATAGATGGCACGCAGGCATAACATTTAGAAAAATGTACAATGATGAATCTGCAATCAGTCATCCAAAATAGGGAATATGGGAAATATGACACCATACTTACTAGGAAAAAATGTATGGACGTCATGGATAAATCTGTGAAGCCTTGAGCTTCATTGCATGAGTTTCATAAAAAAGGCAAATAAAACACTAGGTTATAATAGGCAGAGGGCTAGACTCTAAATCAAGACATATATTACCATGACTGGCAGCTCGAAAAAACAGCGTCACAACTTTAATATTAGTTAAATACAGTTTTTGAGTGTTAAGGTCAGCAAAAAATTATATTGTGTTAGGGACTCACTAATACCATCAAACACCCCCTAATGCAGTGACTCTCACACTTTTTGTGCTGGTGACCCCTTTCATACAGCAAGTCTCTGAGTATGACCGCCCCCCTTATAAATTAAAAACACATTTTAAATGCTAAATTCATTACCCTATTGTTTAAAATTAATCTACCTTTTCTCACCGCTTTTAAATTAAGACTAAAACATATTTTTATCAAATTACTGTTAAAAGCAGGAAAGTTTTTTTTTTAATAGTTACTGTTTAGTTCTGGGGGGTGTGACGAAACTTTTCACAGAACACTTAGTGCCCCATCGCCACCCTTAATTCTGTGCTGCTGCTGATGGGGGCACTGTCTGCAGAGCTGGGTGCATGCATGGGCTTCGGCTGGCAGCCAGGCATGAGACTGATAGTGGGAGCCCAGCCGTACAGGGACTGACAGCTCGCAACCCTAAGTTTGAAAACCCTTGTCTTAACACACGGGTCGGCAACTTTTGGCACGTGGCCCATCAGAGTAATCGACTGGTGGGCAATGAGACATTTTGTTTAAGTTGACTATCCACAGGCGCGACCCCCTGCAGTTCCCAGTGGCTGCAGTTCGCCATTCCCGGCCAATGGGAACTGGGGGAAGTGGCAGCCAGCACGTCCCTGCACCTTCCCACAGCTCCCATTGGCCTGGAACCTTGAACCAAGCCCATTGGGAACTGTGGGAGGCCGCGCCTGTGGACGCTCAATGTAAACCAAATGTCTTGCGGCCCATCAGTGGATTACCCTGATGGGCTGCGTACCAAAGGTTGCTGACGCCCGCCTTAATGCATTATGTTGTTGGATGGACAAGAATTCACTATGTTTCTGTGACAGGGTGAAAGTCTCATATTATTAGGCATCACATAATTTTAGTTTATATTGCTGATATGTTTTCCTGTTCATAATATCTGCCAAAAATAATAATAATAATTTGCTTTGCTGCAGAATGAAAATAAAATGTGAGTGAACAAGATACAGAGTAAACTCTGGTACTGAAATTAGCCCATAAGTGCTAAAGATTTGCCCAGGCCTTATAAAAAATATAGAATGTATACATTCAGCCTTGGGTAAATCTGATTTACTTTGTATAGACTTCTCAGAAAACAGCAGACCTTGTAGAGGGGTTTCAAAGTAATAATTTCAAACATTTGAAGCAAGACTGTTTTTTAAAAAAATACAGTTCTCTACCATCAGTGACACAGCTGGTTTGCACAGTAGCCACTGAGAGAGAGAGACCCTCATAGCACGACCTGTATTTGGAGTTTGGACATATGGATTAGGCAGAACTAGCCATTTGGTGTTTGGACCCTGTTTTGGGATGTTTGTTGTTATGGACCTTGTTGGCAAAGTAGGATGGATCCAGTTGAATGGGCCAAGTTGGACTTCTCCACATATTAGTGGCTGTAAAAGGCTTCATACGACACACTCCTTTTCCTGCTTTTCTGCCTTCCTGCTTGTCAGCAGCTCAATATGCCCATTTGCCCTCCCAGAAACTGGGGAATGCAAATGACATCATCTGTTAGTCCTGTTAAATATGGGCAGCTGTTACTGTGTAGTCATCTATAAATTGTATTGTACAGTCAGTTATCTATTTTTTGTCTTATAGCAGCACTGATTGCCTGTCATGAATGCGGCTACAAATCCTTTCTTTATCTGTCCGTTTCTGTGTCTGTTTGTCCATCTAGCTAGGTAGTTCTATGGTCCTCATCACGGTGGTATCTTTTTTGTATTTTTCCCTTCCTGCAATACTCTCATAACCGTAGATGATACTTACCAGTGGGGGCAGGAGCGATGTGTGAGAGTTGCAGCTGGAAGCTGTAGTTACATACCTTCAAAGCTTGTGAACACAGCTGGAGTCAGAGGTCTTAAGAAATAGTACTCTCTGTAGAGTGACTACAGCATGACCATCTGCGAATATGACAGGCACTCCTGCTTCATACAAACATTGCATGAGAAAGGATTATGCCACTCTTTCCTCGGAATGGAGGGTCCAGGATTGGGTTTCCCTCCCCCCAAAATATTTGACAATGGTGTATTTAAAAGATGGTTTACCCTATATAGGAGGATTTGGGATTCCAGCAGATACTATACACCTATGATAGAGTCCTAGGATCCCCAGTGGGATTGTAAAGGTTAGGTGTTGTAGTGGTTCAAGCAAAACAACCTACCAATACCGCTTGTTCCAATTATTGTAGGTAAAATTGGAGATTTGTTTTCCAAAAAGCATGTGTGTGTGTTTCAAAGGTGTCATGCCGTGGGCAAGCTTAGTTTTTCCTCTGATTCGTGGTCACAGTAACAAGACAGAAAGATGGATGAGCAACATAACTGAAGCCAGGGCTTCCAAAGGATATTCCCCCATGATAACTGGTTGGAGACTATGTGCAATGATTTTGTATGGTTGTTTACTGCTTGTTGAATGATATCAAGGATTTCATAGAAATGATGTTCAGTCTCTGGTGTTAGTGGATTCTTCTCTCCAGGGTCTCTGGAGATATCAAAGAGTAACGGTGGGTTATGGTGTGTGACAAGCCTTCCATAGCAATAGCACACATGGGAATTATAGCAACCGTTGGAGCCTTCTGGATCAAAGTTTGGAGTGAAGAAAAAAGCTTTCCAAATAGATTCACCTGCAATTTAAAGAAACAACAGGTGATGACTAGAGTACCAAAACCCCTTGTGAAAATCAAAATTAAACCACATAAAATTAGTCATTAATCTCAACCTTTACATTTACAGCATTAGTGTACAGAAACCACAAAATACAGAAATAGCACAAAAAAATTTCTTGCAACGTTCCACACCTATTTGGAGCAATTTCAGTCACTTCATATTCTTTATTAAAATGAATCATAGACATCTTAAAACACCTCTCTGCTTATTCTCATGCCACCCTTTCTGCACAAGAGTGCACCACAAATAGCCACAAGTCATTGCATTACCTTCAAATCTCTCATTACAATGAACTTCTGCCATCATGCCTACAAAATACTGACCATAGGCAGGCAGCTGATGTTCCATGACTACCATTTATTATGCTAATTATAATCATCTTATTGTTACTTTGAGCCCTTCCACCTGCTTGTTGTAGCTACCTGTTGTCTGTAGTCACATACATAGATTGCAAGCTGTTTGAGGCAGAGTCTTTCCACACGGCACAGTAAGTCCCCCATTTCCTGATTGAGGCCTCTAGGAGCTACTGCAGTAGCACTACTAAGAATTACACAAATGAAACTGAATTGCAATTGTTTAGGAAATGTGGCAATGTTATCTTTAGGTGACCCATTGCTTTGGCAAATGAGAATCAAATATGTCTTTAATTCTAAATGAGTTGCTAAATGTCTCATTTTGTTGTATAAAGGGAGTAAGTGATATGAACTGATGTAACATAGTTTAATTTTTCTTTTCTTGATGTATTGTCTGATTTTTGTTTGTTTGTTTTTTTGTTTCACAGAAAGCAAATGTGAACTGATGCAGATGCGGTTTAAGCGCAGATGTATTGGGGAACCCCAGAATGTTCAACCGCAAAGAAGTCTACCAAGAAATGGCTAATACTTTGCTCAAATAGCACAGAGCCCAATTGTTTGCAGTATTCTTGTAGCCATGTTGGTCCCGGGGTATTTGAGAAACAAGCATTCAAGCTTACACAGAGCTCTTCTTCTGTCCTAAAGAAACCCTGAAGAAGAGCTCTGTGTAAGCTTGAAAGTGTATCTCTCTCATCAACAAAAGTTGGTCCAGTAGAAGATATTACCTCATCCACCTTGTCTCTATACAAGATTGTAACTTTTCATTCTGCCCAGAGTTAGCAGCACATAGCTGAACTGCCCCAGTGACAGACCAGAGAATAAATTGCCTCTCAGAGAGTCACAACTCGTCTCCTGCTCTTGCTGGAAAAAACACATACAAACTGCCAGCTTTTATTTCACAACATTGCATCACTGAAACAATTTTTTAAACTGCTCATCCTTTAAGTGCTAGTCAAGGAGACTTTTTTTTTTTTGTATTTTCCATATTTTAAGGTAAAGTTAATCTCAGCAAAAAGAGCTTCATTGAACTCAAAGCAAGCTTTGTTAATCCAGTAACTGGCTGTCATGATTTATATGCAGGGCTACATAATGTGGTGTTCATTAAGCCCCCCATGGAAATCATTAGGAAATAGAATGAGGAGAGAGATAACTGGTGTATCACTCTAAATGTGCTAACTACATTACATTTGGCTTTTTAAGATAAGATTAGTCTTTCAGACAGACCTGTGCCGGTGCAAAAAGAGCCACAGAATGAAGTTATAATATACAGCCTGGATTTAAAAGAAAGTAACCTTAAGATTCTTTCCAGCATCTCCTATCATACATCATTCTTCACAGTACAAGATATATTACCTTTAGGAACTTATTCAGTGACAATCTGACAGAGCCTGGAGGCTTCCAGTTCACTTAGACGGCACGAACACTCAATAATCAAGATCAGGTGGGTGAAGGATATTAGGACGGAAGGACCTCTGAATGTTGCTTAGAACTCAGCAAACGGAGAGGATATTTCAAGCCTGAGACTGGCTTGCTTGTGCAGACAATAAGTAGCAGCACCTTCAAAATCTTCAGAGAACTCCCTGACTCCCACAGCAGATATCCACAGACTTACAGAGCTGTCAAGTTGCAAAATGGATGCAACCACCTTTGTCTGTGTTTCTAACATTATTCTGAAAGGCACACTGGTGGTTTTGCTTCATAAAATATTCTCAGATTTAAATAAATCACAATTCTTCTATATGTGTCTTTGTACAGACCATTGCTCTGAGCAGGAATATGCCTCTATTTACTGTGGTACTTATTTAAGCGTACTGGGAAAGGTAGATGGTTCTGTGCTAAGTGTTGCTTCAGGCGATTTTAAGTGTTTAAGTGGCAAGATGGATTGGGGGAGGCATAAAGAAGAGAAAAGCTAAGGATTCTATTAATTAGTGATATGTGAGAATCGTAGGTTGTTTAAGATCACATAATGGAGTTATGCTGATTTACTCTAGCTGAGGCTCTGGCTCATAGTATTACAAATCATTTGACGTAAAGATATAGCTGGAAAACAGAGGTCAAGAAAAATGAAAATTTACATAGCTATCAAAATAGCAATGAGAAAGAATTTCAATAAAAATATTCATGTGGGGAATTTGAGGAGGTTGTGCTGTCTGATCACACATCTGTCTTTCATGGAGCATTTGTGCAGAATGACATTGAAAAGAAATCTGCAGCCAATTCTATCATTGTTGGGCACCATAGCCCGGTGCCAGTTCAAGGATTTAGCCATACAAATATTAAATAGAGTGTCCTGAATAATAAAAGCCTTTATTTAGGATAGCTCAAGTAAATACATATGTTTGCAAAAAAAGAAAAGATGTGGAAACTAAGTAAGTAGCATCCTGTTTGTAACACAAACAAGCAAAATTGAGGGCATTCAATGTTAAAACTGAAACCCCAGCCACAACTTGCAACCACTGTCTTGCAATTGCGTAAGTTAAGGATGGAACGTGAGACGCTATATTCCATTTGAATTTTCTGACTTTGGCTAGTCTTACTTTTCTAAACACTTCATAATAATTTTAATTTAACAGCTTCTCTGCTTCTTAGCATAGCAGGTGTGTTGGGCAAAGCACTGAGCTGAGCAAAGTCTGCTATTGTTTCATGATGTTTCATTTCATTGCAGTGGCATTCTGGTGTGATTCTGGAACATCGCTGTGTTGCTGGAAGGACAGCAGTGCAGTCTAACTAGTGATTTCCAGATCATTATAAAAAAGTAAAACATATCAGATCCTGTGCCTGTGGAACAGCTGATAGACATAAAGAGCTGTCAGTCTTGTAATCCATAAAGTTGATAAATTGTATAAGGCTGGATATTAAAAGGAAAAGTACTCTTTCTGCATCTCTCAGCTGGTATAAAATCTCATTTTGTCAGAGGGCTAGCCATAAGGATCAAATTAATCTCCCAGTAATTAACAATCTCTTTGTTCTACAAAGACATCTGGCTAGTAAACTCTCATTTGATGTAGAGATTGCTACATACCCTTTTCTCTATGGAATCAACAACTAGAATACAGAATAAGGCTATGGCTGTAGCACCAGGATTCCCCTACAGATAGGCATGCTAGATCCATCCTGGCATGGATTTGCAGGGCTTATAGTATTATTAATTAATACCAATTATTTTGTATTGCAGTAGCAAGTAGGAGCCCTAGTCATGAAACAGGATTGCATTGTGCTAAGGTGTTGTACAAACACAGAACAAAAAAGATGGTCCCTACCCCAAAGTCCCCTGAGAGTAACCCAGGTCCCCTGGAATCCAGTCCTCTGGGAGTAACCCCTTTAGTGTGCCAGACCCTTCAGGTGCCAGCAAAAAATGGTTACTTACTTGTAACTGTGGTTCCTCAAAATGTGAACAGACATGTATTCCATGGGTGTGTGCTCACACCATGCTCCAGAGCTTAAGAACTTTGCCTTGCAGTACCCATGAGGGTGGCGCTCACACCCTGCATCTGCAGCCCCTCCCCTGGTCATATGAAAGAGGTGCTGCCTCACCCCCCTCACTTCCTCCGCAGAGAATACCAGAAATACGGACTCTGATACAGACGGAGGGGGATGGAGGACAGGCCATGGAATATACATCTGCATCACACCTCAAAGAACAACAGTTACAGATATATTACCATTTACTCTCAAGCAGTACTCGCAGGAGGTGAGGCTCAGAGTCTATTTAAAGAAGGACTGCAGGATTGCCTTCGCAAAGTTTGCATCTGATCTGGAGGCAGCAGTAATGGCATAATGGTTTGCAAAAGTATGCACAAGAACCAAGTGACCGCCCTGAACATGTCTAATATAGGAATATCATTTCAAAATGCCATTGCTGTCATCTGAGCTCTTGTGAAAGATACTTGTATCCCTTGAGAAGGCATAGCCTGGGCTACTTCATATGTTCTCATGATATAGGAGGTTATCTATCTGGAAACTGTGAGGAGACTACTTGAGACTTCAGCCAATCCACATACGAAACAAACAGATGAGGTAAGAAATCGAAAGGTTTAATTCTAATCAAATAAAAAGCTAGACACCATCTGACACCCAATATGTGAAGACATTGCTCCTCTGGGGTCGAATGTCGCTTAGGGAAGAATACTGGTAGATACATAACTTGGATCAAGTGAAACAGGGAAACTACCTAAAAACATAGGGTGTGGCCTCAGGTTACTTTGTCTCTGGAGAATTGCATGTAAGGAGGTTCTGCCATCAAAGCCTGCAACTCACATGCTGTCCTTGCAGACGTTATTGTCACAAGAAAGGCAGTTTTCTGCCACAGAAGGGAGAAAAAAGTTGCCAGAGGCTCAAACAAAGGCCCCATAAGAGCCACTAAAACAGTATTAAAGTCCCACAAAGGAACTGGCTTTTTAACTGTTGAGTAGATACAAGTGACTCATTTCAACAACCTCACTGCCATGGGGCTTGAAAACACTGTTTTTCCATGGATAGGAGGATTAGATGCCAAAACAGCCACCAGGTGGACTCTCAATAAACTAAGTGCAAGATCAGAAGAGTTAAAGTATAACAAGTACTCCAAGGACCATGTACTCCTGGATACAAGTCAGCATTGGTTGAATTCCTTGGGGTAACGACCATGCCAAGAATCACTTTCATCAGGCTGAATAGGCCATCCTGATAGAAGGCTTCATACTGTTAAACAAGACCTCTGGATTGCTTCCAAACATCGTTCCTCATCATTTACCCATGCAGCATCCAAGCCTTGAAGTGCAGGGAAATTACTGCTTTATGCAAAACCTGGCTGTGGTGTTGAATCAGGAGGTCAGGATGAAGAGGAAGGAATATGGGAGGCTGAGCCAACAATGTGAGGAGGTTGGAGAACCAACATTGTCTTGGTCATGCCAGAGCAATAGGAATGAGTTTGGCCCAATCCAATTTCGGCTTAAGAATAACCTGCAGGATGGTCAGAATTGGGGATGGTGAATCGTACCATGTGCATGCCCATGCTTACGGCTCTGTAAAGGAGCCAACAACCACTAGCCCCGGCAGGCTGTGGAACTAAGGTGGAGTACAGGCTGGCCCACCAGGGTCCCTCACCCCCCACACATGGTAAGAGGTCCCGCCACTTGGTATCAGGGTGGGACATGAGGGTGAGGAAGTGAAATGTGTGGAGCATGAGTGTGTAGAGTTGTTGCCTAGGTCAGTAATTCTCAAAGCCGGTCCGCTGCTTGCTCAGAGAAAGCCCCTGGCGGGCTGGGCCGGTTTGTTTATCTGCGGCATCCGCAGGTTCGGCAGATCACAGTTCCTACGGGCTGCAGTTTGCCGCTCCAGGCCAATGGGGTCTGTGGAAAGGGTGACCATCACATCCCTCAGCCCGTGCTGCTTCCTGCAGCCCCCATTGGCCTGGAGTGGCGAACTGCGGGGCAGGGCCCGATGGAAAAGTCCAGAGAGCTGGGGGTAAGGGATGGGCGGTATGGCTGCCCTCACTCCTGGAATATGCACAGGGGGGGTCTGAAGGGTGGAGAACCCCATGCACTGACCAAGCACCTGGGGATCCACCCAGTCCCCCGGTCATACTCTAGGAGGTCTCTGATTATGGTGGTTTTGGCATGGAGACAGTCAGTGCGGGTGCTGACATTGTCGGTACTGGACTTAATGTACATCAAACGGCTGGAACCGGAGTTGACGGTACGGGCCCTCACTACTCATAGCACGCTACTGGGAGCAGTTGAATGGACCTGCTCCATCCTACATGCCAGAGGGATTATGGTGCTGATCAGCATTCCTCTTAGGAGAGGAAAAGGAGTGTTCCTAAGCCCTTGAATGGTCCTGACTCATTTTATGGGATCTTGCCACACCAGAGGGAGGAGAAATACCCCTTTTCCTCTTGGGGGAGATGCCAGAGCCCATGTGCAGAGTGGAATCAGTTGCTGGATCTGAAGGCAACAGCCAATGAGACCAGGGCCTCATTTGTTCGCTTCAAAAGGTGCTGCTTCAACTGCAAGTCTCTTGTCCCCTGAATTCTCTCTGTGAATGACTCAGAGATGGAGTACCTCTCTTTAATGTGTCTCTCACTGAGACACATCGAGCACCCTGTGTAAGTGGTTGCTGTTGGGGATTGTCCCCTTACATGACAGACAATGCTTGAACCCTGGTGAGGGCATCACACAGGGCAGCCAGCTACTCTACTAACACTAAACTAACACAAACTAAAGCTAAGGTACTGCTATTACTGTGTACAAGAAAAAGTTCTCAGAAAACTGAGAGCAAAATTGCAAGGTGAAGACACCATAAAAAGCTCCAATTCTAGCTGTGGGAGGTGAGAAGAAACTGAGGTGGGTCAGGGTGGTGCCACTCTTATATGGCCAGAGGAGGAGTTATGGCCGCAGATTATGAGCACCATCCTTATGGGTACTGCTAAGCAAAGTTCTCCAGCTCTGGTACATGGGGCGCACATATACTGACATGGAATACACGACTGTATCTATTCAAAGAAGAATCTCTGTTTCCCATCGTGAGCTTCTATAGCGAGTCCACTTTAGTTCAGACCACTGGGAACACTTTAACTTCTTAGGGAGCAATGCAACCCAGTAAGCATTTACAGTGAGGCAAAATAGCCTTTCAAAGCAAAGTGTTATTTATTAGTTCACTGGAACAAAGCATGAGAAAGTCCTTAGGTCAGCAAGGAAAAGTCAAGTTGAAGACTATTCATATTGGAAGCTCAATAGCTTCACCATGCCATAATTCTCTGAGTCCATCTTTATTCTCTCTGTCCCTCTCTCTCTCTGTGTCCCTACCAGAGATCCTGTCTCTCTCTCTGTTCCCTGAGTGTTTTCAGAAGCACACCTAAAACACAGTCTGGGCACTCCTCATTCCTTTTTCTCCAAACTCAGCCTTGTTGTGTCCAGCCTGCCCAGTCATTTCAGTGTTAATGCCCCAATCATTGGCTCTTCCGTTGTCTGTCTTGGGCCCTTCATTCATATGGGTTGGTTTCAGCCAGCTCTTGTGAATGCATCTGGCTTCAACCCAGACAGCATATGTGCTCCAAACACCTAGCCCTTATCTACCTTGTCCCAGGAAGAAAATCAGCTCCCTCCCACCTGGGGCACCGTAGGGATCTGGCACACTACAAAGTGGATTTGTATACAGTCATATATACAGCTCATAAAAATATTACCAGACAGTCTCACATTTGTGACATCTCCACTGGAAAAGGCATGAAAGCCTCAGGTAGCACCTGCTCTCCCTGAAACCAGCACTAGGCCTTCACCCACACAATGGTATCAGCTTCCCAACAACTCTCCATATGCACCTCAGCATAACACTGTTCCCCTACAGACACTTTGAAGAAGCCCAATTAAATTCACACAGAAAAATGTCTTATCTTAGGGTAAGACTATACAGCAGATGGGAGAGGGTCTCACAGCCTGGGTATTGTGGCACACGCAGCAGCATGGGCTAGCCACCCAACTGCAAGCCCGCCTAGCCCCCTGGGTCTATACTCAGTAGATAGCCGAAGCTGCTGCCCATGGCATAACATCCACATTGCAATGTTTAGTGCACTAACCCAAGCAGACTTACTGCATGTCTGTCTATCCTGACTGTCTATCTAGACATACCCAAGTTGTTCAAGTTAATTTCCTATTATTAACATGATCATTAAACACAAGGAAATCACCAGTAACAGCAGCATTAACATTCAGACCAACCCTCAGTTGACATTCCATACCACCAAAACATCATAACACTCAAATCTACTCACAGATTGCTTATCACTGCAACAAACTGCCTTTCCATTCCAGCATTCAACCACCATACATGTGTTCTCACACTCACATGAGACCACCTTAACTCTGAAGGCTAGGTAGTAACAACAGAATATACGCTTTTGAAATAAGAGCTTCTCAGTAAAATATATCTTTCCAAAAATGAGGTTAGGGTTGTACATGTGTATGTGATTTTTGTCCTGGTATTTCTTGTTCTCAGACACACAGGCACTGAAGTGAAAGGAAGCTATACTTGTGTAATTAAGGTAAAAATTGAACCTTGATTTTGTACTTTGCTCTATAGTATTCTGAGTCATTTCTGTGAGGGCAGCTTCATAAGTATGCTGCCGTTTCCTTTGTTACTGGATTTGAGGTGTTTGAACTTCTTTCTATAGAAGGAGAAATTCAACACTCTCCACCACCTTTTTGTGTAAATGAAGGAATTTGTTTGACTGCCCTTAACTTTCTAGATACCAAATTATATACATATAGTGTATTAATTTGAATTGCTCGAAGGTATTTCATTTGCTTTGTGTTAAGAAAGTGCATTACATTCCTTATGAGCTCTCCCATTCTGACTCATTCCATTCTCTAATTAATTTCTACACATAACCTAGCAGTAATCAGAGTTCACCTTTGTTGGGGTTGTGGTTTTTGTTTCTTTTCTGCTATATTTTTATAAATATTTTTATGGGTCATATTATTATATATCTGTGATATATATGCAGTTCTTCATGAATTTAGCAACAGGAACATTTTTGTTGCTAAATTCTCTAATAAATATGGACAGACAGCAATGTGAACCAGGTTACGTCTTGGGGCTGCAACTGGGATGGATCAGGGCTGAACTGACACTAAGGCCATGTCTACACAACAGCTTATGTCAGCATAACTTATGTCTCTCAGAGTGTGAATAAACCACCCTCTGAGTGACATAAGTTACACCGATATAAGCACTCATGCACACAGTGCTATGTCAGCAGGAAAGCTTCTTCCGCCACCTTAGCTTCAGCTATTTGCTATTTAAATTGTACCCAGAGCCTGCCAGAGCCCTGCGGTAGCAGTGGCGGGGCTCAGGCAGTGATATACAGGGCCAGGGGCTCGGCCGCCACTACTGCCCCAGGCCCCTTAACTTGCCGCCGGAGCATCACCACCAATACCCCAGGGCTCCGGTAGCAGGCGGAGCTTTAAAGAGCCCAGGACTTCAGTGCAGTAGCAACAGCTGGGAGCCCTGGGCCCTTTAAATCACTGCCCAAGCGCCTGGCTGCCGCTGCTACCCCAGGGCTCTGGCAGTGCGGCTCAGGTGGCGATTGAAAGGGCTCAGGACTCCCACTGCCACTACCCTCTGGGGCCCTTTAAATTGCCACCCAAACCCTGCTGCTGGAGCCCTGAGGTAGCAGCGGTGGGGCTCCGGCAGTGATTTAAAGGACCAGAGGCTCCCAGCTGCTGCTACTGCACTGGAGCCCCAGGCCCTTTAAAGCTCTGCCAGAGGCTGGGGAGCCCTCTGATGGTGACTTAAAGTGTCTGGGGCTCCCAGCCTCTGCTATCACAGCCCCAGCCCTGGGCCCTTTAAATACTGACTTAAAGTATCTGGGGATTTAAAGGCCCCACCTCTTCCAGTAGAGGCCAAGCCTCTTCTGGTTGAGGCCCGACCCCCTCCTAAGGACTCCAGAGTACCAGTAAGTCCTTTAAGTTACTTTCACCCCTGGACATGCCCTAAGTCTTTATGGGTACAGACACTGCTTGATGAAACCCAGGCTATAAACTCGATTCTACTTGACCTAGGAATCACATCCTTAGTTCCAAGTGTAGACATAGCAACGGAGCTACTTCATTAGTTCAGCAAGCACATTTCCTGAAATAATATTTACTTACAGCAGATTTTTATTTTTTTGAACTATGCCAGATAAGGATGTTTTTACAGAAGAATTTGACCATGAATAAGGGGAGGGATCAATGTGAATACATACAGTAGAAATCGTTGTCTCCAGTGAATTGAAGCAGTAACTTTACAAAGTCTTACTTAGAAAAAACTTTGTCTTTTTAAAATGTTTTGCTCTTCAGCTGTAACCAGTGCTAGGACTCAAAGAAGCAAATTACAATGACCACTACTATTATAAAAGACACATTTTCTTTGTTGGCCAAGGCAGAATTTTTTTTTTTAATAATGCATGGTGAAAATCCTTCCAAATCAAAATCCAACTGTGAAATTGTGGATACAAAGTTTGCTGTTGTCTTGAATAGTGCATGTTATATGCTGCTATTTGTTTGCCTTCCTTTTGGGGGAAAGTTACTCCAGGTTTGTTATTTGATCAAATACATCTGGCTGATATGCAGATATTTCATAACCTAGATAAAGGTCCAAAGGTTTGCTATTTGCAGATGTTTTTCTGAAGTGTGGTACACTTGAGCTGTGTATAGAACTGGGCAAATATTTTTGGACGAACGGTTTGTTTGCATTAAAAATGTAGTTTTGGTTGACCCAGAATGATCCCTGAATTTGACACAAATTGGTCAAATAGTTTTGGCCCAAAAACTGGAGGGGCAGAGAAGGTGGTTAGGGACTTATCTGGGATGTGGTAGATCAGGCTTCAATTCCTCCCTGATGTGGAGTCACAATTTTTAAAAAATCAGCTATTCACCCAGCTCCAGTTGTGTACAGCAGGTTGGAGGATAATGAGATTGGTTCAGTGTCTCCAGTTTAAATCCAGTTTCTGTTGGAGACTGTTGATCTTTGAACTCTTGTTAGGACAGGGGCCAACTTACTATAATGATCTATTATTTGTGCTGTGGCAGCACCTCAGGGCCCCAGTCATGGATCAGGGTCACAAACACACAGAAAAGTAGACTATCTCTGCTCCAAAAAGCTTATGCTCTTAAGTAAAAGACGAAAGACAAGTGCAAAGAAACAAGTTTTGTGTTTTTTAGCTTTATGATTTAAATGTCTAATTCCTTTTTAAAAATATACCTGTTTTTATCATGAACATATCTCTGTGTCCTGAAATATCAATTTTTTTATCTGAAATATTTTGGATTAGATGATGTATTTCAACAACATGCAGCATTGCCAACCCCACGCAAACAGTCAAAAGCATGAGGCAAGCTGTAAAAAAATGTGAAGTTTAAAAAAAAATGGGGGGGAGAGATGTTCTTTTTCTTTGTCTACTGGCTTTTAGCATTCATGTTATACTTGTGCCATGTTTTCAAGCCTTTTTTACTCCATCTACCATGCAAGGAACTCAAAATGTTTTACAGAAGTTAAAGAAATAAGCTTGACAATGCTTCTGAGAAGTAGAAACACTGAGCCAATGAGAGCTGCTGGGTGCTCGGCACTGGTGCAAATCAAGTCCATTATTCAGGTGCCTAAATATGGATATAAAAACATAGGCTCTTATTTTAAAAAAATCTTAGCTATTGCCATCATTTTACAGAGAGGGAGTGACAGAGGCACAGAGATGTTAAGTGACTTGCCAAAGGGCACAGCCAGGAACATAAGCTAGATCTCCTGATTCTCATAAAACCAAAGTCCCCCTATATAAAGACCTGTTACAAGAGGCAGACCTTTATTACTAGAGAGCAGTACATTTCATTCCAGCTGAGCCCAAATAACCTGGAAGTTGTTCTTTAATGTGACTAAGGGCAAGCTAAGAAATAATATATAATTTAATTTAATTTTTTTCAAATATTTTCCTGGAGTAGATGGGAGAATACCAGCATGGATCCCTTAGTGCCACAGGGTATAAACAGCTCTAGGTGAAAACATAACAATAGTTAGTGTCTACTATTACAGAACAGCACTAATAAAATACAGTAAGACTGTTTGTCAAGGAAACACATTTCCACACAAAGTATTCCCAGCAGAAGATTGGGTCAATTTTTTCTTGAGTTTGATATTAACACTTTTACAGTATCTGCATAAGCTAGCCACAGGTTCTTTTCCTTTGGCAGTTATGCAATTTCACACTTAGCAAACAAAATGCCCAAAGTGTGTGTCACAAATTTCAGCTGCAGCTGCTTTGCCATGATGATCAAAATAACAAATTAAAATGCATAATGAGACAGCTTAGCCAAATTGCACTGGTATCTGCTCTGCTTCCTCCAGCTGTTGTGATTGTGACTGACTTATACAATTGAAATTTAGAAGAGAAAATTTGGGACTTTCTCAGCTTTCTCCTTCTCATGGCCTGTATATTCATGGGGGGGGGGGGGAGGAAGGGGAAAAGGACAGAAAGGAAAATAGTCTGGTGGGGCCAGAAAAAAGATCAAGAGGGACAAAAAAGAAGTACAAATGATGCTTCTGTGTGTGCAAACAAACTGGGGTGGTAGAGGAGAATAACCCCAATAATCAAGAATAAAACTGGAGGAGGATATTGTTGCAGGTCATAATGGACTTCAGAGGGAACAAATTGTACTCCAAGGTTACGATTGTCAACTTTCTACTCCCAAAAAACTGAACCCCCTTGCCCTGCCCCAGACCCTGCTCCTCCTCCAAGGCCCCACCCCTGCCCCACCCTTTCTCCAAAGCCACACCCCCACTCACTGCATTCCTCTCCTCCCTCTGTCACTCACTCTCCCCACCCTCACTCACTCACTCTTTTTCACCAGGCTGGCTCAGGGGTTGTGGTGCCAGAGGGGGTGAGGGCTCTGGCTGGGTGTGCAGGCTTTAGGTGAGGCCAGAAATGAGGGGTTCAGGATGTGGGAGGGGGCTCTGGGCTGGGTAGGGGTTTGAGGTGCAGGGGGGTGAGGGCTCCAGATGGGGGTGCGGCCTCTGGGGTGGGGCTAGGAATGAGGGGTTTGGGGTGCAGGAGGGTGCTCCAGGGTAGGAATGAGGGATTTGGACTGAGGGAGGGGGATCAAGGCTGGGGCAGGGGGTTGGGGTGCAGGGAGAGGGCTCCCGCTGGTGGTGAGGGGTTTGGAGGGTAGGAGGGTGCTCCGGGCTGGGACCGAGAGGTTCGGAGGGCAGGAGGGGGATCAGGACTGGTGCAGGGAGTTGGGGAACAGGAGGGGATCAGGGATATAGGCTCTGGGTGGCACTTATCTCCAGCAGCTCCCAGATGCAGTGGCATGTTCCTTCTCTTATGCGGAAGCACGGCCAGGCATCTCTGCGTGCTGCTCCGTACATAGACATTGCCACTGCAGCTCCCATTGGCCGTGGTTCCCAGCCAATGGGATCTGTAGAGCTGGCGCTTGGGGTGGGGGCAGTGTGTGGAGCCCCCTGGCTTCCCCTACAGGTAGGAGCTGGAGGGGGGACATGCCACTGCTTCCAGGAGCCACGTGGAGCCACAGCAGGCAGGAAACCTGCCTTAGACCCGCTGCTCTGCCAAACAGATGCTTAACGGCCTGGTCAGGGGTACTGACCAGAGCCGCCAGGGTCCCTTTTTGACTGGGCGTTCCAGTTGAAAACCAGACACCTGGCAAGCCTATCCAAGGTTAGCAAGAAGTCTGTGGGGATTTATAGGACACCACAGAAAAGTCACCACACCAAATCAGTCTTTCTGGTGAACTAGCAATCTTCCTTGTGTGTCTATGAACTGTATCACTTCTGGAACACACCGTTATCCGGCATAGGTGTGTCATCCAAACTCTCTGCCATTTCACTAGCCTCTACTCTTCCTTTCACTGAACTCAGTGGGAACTTTGAAATAAATACCTTAAAAGTGTATTCATATAGAACTTTTGTGAATGATCCCACAGACAGTAGGTCAAATAGCTGCTCTTATCAAATGCTTATAAGTCCTGTATATTTAATTGAGATGGTCAGAAAATGGAAACCCATTCTGTGCTAATTTACATACACATGATGCACTTCTGGTTATGTAATGTCCATCTCTTTCTGTTATGAATAGACTCAATATCTTTTGCATAATGTTGTAGCAATTAAGAAAAACGATCATAGAATGAGAGATGGGAAAAACACCCATCTAGTTCATCCCCCTGCCAGTGCATGATTGTTCCTTACAATGTATTTTCTAATGCTGTGCCTTGATGAATGGTGTCTTCTATTGTGGTTTTTGTGCTATCATCATTCACTTCCTTTATTGAGGAAGACAAAGGTGCTCACATTTTATTGACATTTAATTTGTATCCTGCAAATGTGTGGAATAAATTTCCTCCTCTTCTCGAGTTTCTGCCGCAAAGGCTGCAGTGCAGGTGAATTGGTTCAAAGTTTAGTTTATTTGATTTAGTGTTAGTGTGTTCTTCATTTACCCTTTTCTCTTGCCTATGTTAAGCCCCATTTTCAAATCCTGCCACTGATTTCAGTGGGGCTAGGATTTCACCCCTTTGTTTTATTTGACTCCAATCAACAAGATACTTATGCGCATCACTTTAAGCAGTCAAGTACTACCCCCAAGCTTTAAGTTACCCTCATATTTAAGTACCTTGTTGAACTGGGGCCCAAATGTGCACCTGACTCCTCAGTAAGCCCCAACCTGCAGGGCAGTAATTAATCATCTCTACTAATTTCCCCCTTTTCTGACAGTTGTATTCATAATAGTGTATTTGAAATCAGAAGTACGTTAATAATGCTGTATTGCTCTACATCTTCCTGGGTACTGAAATAAAACTCATTTTGGAGGTTCTTATTGTTTATATGCAACTTTGGGGTGTTTGCTCAATGCCCTCAGAGTCTTCAACTGATTCACTAGGCTGCGACCAATAATCTATCCACTTGCATAACCCCATTAGTGTCCTATCTGAGCACCTCAAAGTCTTTAATGTATTTATCCTAACAACACTTTGTTGAGGTAGGGAAGTGTTATTTGCCCCCCTTTTACAGATGAGGAACTGAGGCACAAAGCCTCAGATTTTAAGAGGATTTAAATTGATTTCAGTGGGAATTAGGCCCTAAAATATCTTTATAAATTTTGCCCAAACACACAAAGGTCCAGATCCATGAAGGGACATAGGAGTTGCAACACTGAGCACCATAGAACAAAACTTTTAGGTACCTAGAAAATCACAGGAACACCACTGAGATCCACAAAGCCTGAGTTAGGTGCTGAGGCTCCCTAAACAATGAATGGGAACAGATAAGTGCTATAGTATGCGGTCCACAAAAGCCAGTGCATTAGGTGGGAGAGCTGCCTAAGCTAGCCCCTGGCAGATGCTCATGGTGGGGGATGCCTCCTCTCTCATGAAACTAGGCATTTAGGTCTACATTGCAAGGAATCACCTAGTTCTGTTAATGATGCAAGAACTGAAGGAAAATAAGCATGTAGGGCCTGAAACAGAACAGCTGCAATAGGGCAACCTTTAGCCTAGGATGCTCATACAGCATGTGGGAGTCCCCTGTTTCAGGTGCAGGCGAAGGGATTTCATAGAACATCAGGTTTGGAAGTGACCTCAGGAGGTCATCTAGTCCACCCCCCTGCTCAAAGCAGGACCAATCTCCAGACAGATTTGTACCCCAGTTCCCTAAACAGCCCCCTCAAGGATTGAACTCACAATCCCGTGTTTAGCAGGCCAACGCTCAAACCACTGAGCTATCCCATCCCCCTTTTTAACAGGAATTTCCCACCTCTCAGCTAAGCACTCTAGCCACAAGGCTATAGTCCTTGTGACTTGTCCACTGGCTAATTTATATTTAATGAAGAACATAAAAATGGGTATGCTGGGTCAGACCAATAGTCCATCTAGCGCACTATTCTGTCTTCTGACAGTGGCCAGAACCAGATGATTCAGACGGAATGAACAGAATAGTGTAATTATCAATTGATTCAGCTCTTGTTACCCAGTGCCAGCATCTGACAGTCAAAGATTTAGGGACACCTGGAGCATGGGGTCATGCCCCTGACCATCTTGGCTAATAGCCATTGAAAGACCTATCCCCCAGGAACTTATCTAATTCTTTTATGAACCCAGTTATACTTTTGGCCTTCACAACATCCTGTGACAAGGAGTTCCACAGGTTGACTGTCATTGTGGGAAGAAGTATTTCCTTATGTTTGTTTTAAACCTACTACCTATAATTTCATGGGGTGATCCTTGATTCTTTTGCTATATGAAGGGGGAAATAACACTTCCTCCTCATCATTCATGATATTATAGACCTCTATCATATCATACCTCCGTCATCTCTTTTCTAAAGTGAACAACCCCAGTCTTTTTTAATCTCTCTTCATATGGAAGATGTTCCTTACCCCCAAATCATTCTGGATCATGCCCTAAGTGACTTGCCTTAAGTCACAATGGGAGTCTGTGGCAGAGGAGAGACATGAACCTGGGTCTCCCAAGTCTAAAGCTAGTGTCCTTACCAGTGGTCATTCCTTCCTCTCAAATATCAAATAACCTTTTAGTGTTCAAATCCTAGTTATTGTGGAGATTTTTAAATGAGTATTTAATAGTGTCCATTATCAACTTTTGATACTGTAGTCCGGATGTGCTGACAAATATCAGCCTGCCTGCCTTCAGCCTGATGTGACGGGGCTCTGTGTTAGTGCAGTCTGCTCACATAGATAGAGCCGGCCAAAACTCAAGATTTACGTTTTCTGAGAAATGTTCAGCATTTTGAAGTTTGGTTTCATTACAACTCAGAACAAAACCAAGTTTTCAGAAGTTTCTCATGAGCTAGAACGTAAAAAAAAAAAAGTTGTTTCAGAAACAAACCAACTCATGGTGTTTCTGAAACCAGATTTTTTTCCTGGGGAGCAAGTGGTGGGGCTGCCATAGAGTTGTGGACCCTCAGCACCCAGGTAGTCTGCCCAGCAGCAGGGTTCTGCCAAGACCTTGCCCTTAGGGCTTGGCTACACTCAAAGCGGCAGCACTTTGAAGTGCGAGTGTGGTCGTGGTGTCAGCGCTGGGAGAGAGCTCTCTCAGCGCTGCAGGTACTCCACCTCCCCATGGGGATTAGTTTGCAGTGCTGGGAGCCACGGTCCCAGGGCTGGGGCACTGTTTACACTGGCGCTTTGCAGCGCTGTAACTTGCTGCGCTCAGGGGTGTGTTTTTTTCACACCCCCGAGCGAGAAAGTTGCAGTACTGTAAAGTGCCAGTGTAGCCAAGGCCTCAGTGGAAGTTTGTCACACTGAACTTGTTTTTGCAAGAAATTTCAGGATCAATGAGCTGGCATTTTCCAATGAAAAGTTTTGTTGGAAAGTTTCTGATCAACTCTATACAGTGGTCAGATTGCAGGATCAGGGCCTTAATCAATTATTTAAATAAGAAATACAAATAAATAAAATAAATAACAGCTTGAAGATGGAAGTCATTTAGAGTAGCATGTTGTACCTTCTCCAAAGTACTGAAAGTGCCTTTGGCATTGCATGATACTATATGAATTTTATATACATCTCTCTACTGTAGTTATCAGTGATGATAGCACTCAACGGATGTCCTGAAATACAGACAGCTGGGTTTGGGTTGTTTTATTTATTTAAACCAGGCTTATGTTCAATTTTTAAATTGCTGCTTTGCAAGCACAATCCCCATCTTTCAATCGTAGCAGGTTGCTTTGCCAAAAATGGTCTCCAGAGCTTGATGATCTGTGACAAAAGAAAGGGTAGCAACAACCAAAAAGAAATATTCATCTAACGCCCATCTTCCCATGCTACTCAGTGCTCAGGCTTCCTTTTCAAGATGTTATTTATTTATTTTGGATGCCTTGCCAGAGCTTAAAATTTAAGAGCAAGCCTTGAGACAAATCTCAAAATGCATCCATACAATATTTCAAAGCATCCCATTTTTCAATAACTATTTTCCCATTTAAGGATTTTCCCACACACAAATAGCGTGTCAGCTAGCCCTGTCACATAACACTTTCCTCCCATCCCTCCAAATTATCTACTAATCTGTTGAGAATATTTTCCCCTAAACTTCTGATACTTACTTTTTCTTTAGAATGACATTGGGCTATTATGATTTCTAAACCCACTGGGTTTACATCTTAGTCTCAAGCTGGCAGAGTTTGCCTGAAAAGAGCACCCTGTTAGCAAGCATTGATCCTGCTGGAAAATGTTAAGCGGATATTGCTGATTCACTGGTACAGTTGGTTCATCATCCCTCTGAGCTATGAGGAAATAGGAATATATGAGGACAGAAGAGATCTCAGGGACATAATAGGACCCCAAAATTCAGGCAAACAGGGAAAGATATCTCAGGCTATGTCTAAACTACAAGTATTACTGTGGCATAACTGCCACAGTGCAGCTTTCCCACTGTTGTGTAGACACTTGCTGCAACGAGAGAATTTTTGTTGTTGTTGTTGCTGCTGTAGTAAACCCAGTCCTTTGAGAGAGAACTCCATCATAGAAGAGTTCTTCTGTCAACCTAGTGGTGCCAAAAATGGGGCTTAGGTGAGCTTAAATACATCTCTCAGAGGTGTGATTTTTTCACAACCCAGGGACATAGCTAGGACACTCTAAGTTTTAGGTGTAGACCAGACATTAGGCTGGGATAAAGTAAACACAGAAATAGCTAAAGCCTGAGGAGAAGGCTTAAGCTGGAGTTTTATGAGGTATAATTCTAGGGGTGCCTTTTGTTTAGTAAACCAGACCTAGGACAGATAGCTTTATTTTGGCTACAAGAAGATGCAGGGATTTTAAGAGTGAAGTGGGGGTGTCATCTGTTTCAATATTCTGTTAATTCATTTGCCAATTCAAGATCAACAGTTGACACGATAGCATTAGAAACCCATTGAGAGCACCAGATAACCTCTTACAACAGTCTAATCATTCACATTCTATATTCTGGTTTCATTACTGGAGCGCTTAAACTTGAAAAAAGAGTTAAGGGGCACATTTAGGAATCAAGCTAAGAAGTTGATTTTTGCATGCCCTTCCCCCATCTTCCAATACACCTGATTTTTCATAGCTGTTACCTTCTTTGACTTAGGTTAAATGGTTTTGAAAAATGTATATTTAAAAAAATACACTATAGATTCCTTGTGGCAGTGACACTTAGCCTTTTTATAAATTCAGGTTACTAACATCTAAATATTCAAATACATATCTTAGAGCTTTGCCCTACTCAGTTGTTTGCCAAAACCCAGTATGTCATCACTATAAATAATCATATTTGCACAGATTAAAATATTTGCCAAATTATATTTTTTTTAGTCCCCTGAAATGTTTCAAGACTTCAAAGAATGAAGTCATTTTATAATACCTAAGCACTATATGAGCTGGAAAACATGTCAAATACCAAGGCCAAGCATCAAATTTAACAGTCTTTTTTATCCAAACCCTGCTTGGAAAGAATATTGGATCCATTTGAGCAAGGAAATAATATTCTAGTCCAGCCACTGTGTTGTGGCAGTACTATCCCGATGTTCTGAAATCCCAGTGGAATGTCATGCTGTACCTGAAACATCAAGTGGCACATCAAGTGTGTTGTGTCCACCATACCAGACCTGATGCTTGAGGCAGCAGTGAAGCAATACAGGACTGAATTTTCAGTATTGTTTAGCTCTCAGAAACTCCCATTGTTTTCCTCTGCTTCCAGTCATTCAAACGTTGACAATGATTCTTTTGAAAGCTAAAGTTAATAGCAGTGGGTCAAATTCTGCCCCCAGATACACATGCCATTCTCAGTGAAGTTAATAGGAATTACACACGCATATTGGAGAGCAAGTTTTGCCCAGTATCTGAACTGCAGATCAAAGTTACAGCTTACAGCCTGCTAGCATTCTGAGACCACTGTCTATCATGTTGCCCAATATTGTTTTATTGTTTCTTGGTGCTCTTCCATCTGGCTTAGTGTATTCATCTGCTGTCTCTTGTCTTGTACTTAGATGGAAGCTCTCTGAGATAGGGACCATCCTTTTATTCTGTATTTATATAGCACTTTGTGCAGTGGAGTCTTGGTCCATGACTAGGGCTCCTAGGCACTGGCATAATACAAATAATAAATAATAAAAGTAATTATTACTCCTATAGTCATTCTCTTACTTGAGTAAAATGCAAATTCCATGTAATTAAAGGTAAAGAAAGTGTGTATAGACTTTGGGTGTGGCCTCAGTGGGACGTGTCTAGACTAAGAAAATAGGTTGTATTTTAGAATGAGTTAGCTAGCACACATTAACAAACATGTTTTTTAACATCATTCAGCAACTTTGGCAGGCAAAGACAGTGATACTTAAAAATGTTAGCGCATTGTGGGGAAATGATTCACTTTGCCACCTCCTGGCATATTTGCTATATACCCATACATTGGCCTTTATGAAGGAAATTACCTCTATGTCTAAAGACTTTCCATGGATTTCAATAGACTTTAAAACAGGTTTTCAGATTATTGCATCAATTTTAAAAATAGTTTTTATTTCTTTGCTAAGTATTTTTACAGATTTTGAGATTTACTTGTCCCTTGCTCTCTTTCTCTGCCCAATAGCTCTGAGAGTTCTATAACTTCTGGCACATTCTAGCCATTCAGTTAGGGTCAGCTTTTTTCTGGTGTGTGAGGCAAAAATACAAGCAACATGTATTTTGTTTCAATTCTCGGTATCAGAAAAACAACAAGGAGTGTGGTGGCACCTTAAAGACTAAAAGATTTATTTGGGTATAAGCTTTTATGAGTAAAAACCCTCACTTCTTCAGATGCCTCTTACCTACGAAAGCTTATGCCCAAATAAATGTGTTAGTCTTTAAAGTGCCACCGCAGTACACCCACTTTTGTGGATACAAACTAACACAGCTACCCCCTGATACTCTGTATCAGAAAAGTTACTTGGGTAAGCTAATTTTATCATTTTAGTTGCAATTTCATTCGTTAACTGCTCAAATTTCTGTTGACCTGTCCCAAATTTGAGACATTCTATTTGTGTATTTATTTTTGCACTAAAATAAGTATCTCAATACAATTTACAGAATGCAAAGTCTTTGGACAGGTGGACCTACAAAATGCCAAAGCAACGCTATTTTTGCTTAGCTGTTATTACATTTAGTACAACCAGCACATTTTCATATCTTATGAGATTGGGGATTGGCCCTGCTTTGAGCAGGGGATTGGACTAGATGACCTCCTGAGGTCCCTTCCAACCCTGATAGTTTATGATTTTATGAGGTATTTTCTGCTGTTGAAGTATGTGGTAGATTACTGGCATCTAGCCAAACTAAAGGAAAAGAGGTATTGTTTTTCAGACCAACATAACTCTGTATAAAGTCTCAAAATGCTTTTCAACAGATTAAAACTGTTCAATAAAACAAAATTCCAAAAAGAGGATTTTTTTGTATGCTTATTGTGCTTACTTAGTTTTACAGAAACAATCAAAGTCCAATTTTACACAGACACTAATTTTCAGCAGAACACAGCTGCTACTTACTGCATTTTCTATATTCCTTCACTTGGTTGCTTCTAGCTTTGGACTTGTTAGACACATCAGAATTCTTTCAAAGTTTTTTTTTTTTCCAGGCTTTGCAGCAAATTCAAAGTAGTTACTGTAAAACATCACTGTCAGGGTGCTTGGTTCAAACCTGAATCATCTTTGTGTGGTGGATACTTGCATTCTTATATGTAAAACTGGTCCTTACTAATGAAGCTAACTTTGATCTTTGAACAAACTGTAGTCTTTTTTTTAACTTTGCGTTGCTTCCCTATATCTCTATACTTTCCATTGAACGACTGACTCAAACACACTGACTACAGTAGCTTCTGCTTCTTAAAGGTATATGCATCCAGACCCTCAGGCTGCAACAGCAGCTGTATGTAAGCAACTTCAGTGGGAATTGCTCACATGCAGCATTTTCAGAATCCAGTCCAAATACAGGCCCTGAATCACTGCCAGCTATAAACAATACAAGCACATTACTAGACATTTTATTACAGAACTGCCAGCATGAGTCTCTGTAATTGAAGCTCATAACTCTAACCGTGCATCTGAGACTTTGGAATGAAAATTATTTAGTTTTGAGAAAAAGAAAATGGACAAAATATGTTGTCTCATACTGTACAATGTCCCCAGACTAAAAATTGGAGGAGCTTAAACTGTATGACATTCAGTTTAACTAGCTAGGCAGGTACATGATATACACAAAAGTAGTAAATAATACATAATACTTTTACACAGTGCCTTTCATCCTTAAGGGTCTTGAATTACTTTATAAATATCTAACATCTATGTACTGTAGACAAAGATCACTTATTCCACCATTGAAAATGCAGCAATATCTAGGGTGAACATCATCAACTGTTTAAAACCTGCACGATGTGACTTCAGTGAGTTTCCTTTCCCTGTTTAGCTGGGTAACAGATAGGTGTGGTTTGAGAGAGGTGAGGCAAGAAATGGAAGAAAGTTGTTTTCAGGGCCTGCGTCCAGCTCTAGAGTAACAGGTATTGCTTTGTGAGGGCCTACTGGATTAAAGGATTCTGGAATTTTAAGGTAATGGAAATCTCCTTGGGAACTGCCAGCTGATGTGCCAAGACTACTTCTGTCCCTGCTTTCCCTGCAAGCTTGGGACTCCAGCACCCTGTCTTGCTGAACGAGACACACCCATCTGCTCCAACACAGACCCAGGGTCTGAACCAGGTGCCCCAAAGCTGAAGACTTAACTGAAAGCAACTTGGGCATCTGAGTGTTAAAGACAGGAACACTTCTCAACTCCCAGTCGGGTCCAAACCCCACATAAATCCATATTATCTGGTATAAAGCTTATACAGGGTAAACTCATAAATTGTTTGCCCTCTATAACCCTGATAGAGAGGTATGCACAGCTGTTTGTATTAATACATACTCTGGGTTAATTAATAAGCAAAAAGTGATGTTATTAAATACAGAAAGTAGGATTTAAGTGGTTCCAAGTAATAGCAGACAGAACAAAGTGAATTACCAAGTAAAATAAAATAAAACACGCAAGTCTGAGTCTAATACAGTAAGAAAACTGAACACAGATAAAAACCTCATCCTCAGAGGAATTCCAGTAAGCTTCCTTTTACAGACTAGTCTCCTGCTAGTCTGGGTCCAGCAATCACTCACACTCCCTGTAGTTACTGTCCCTTCTTCCAGTTTCTTTCAGGTATCCTTGGGGGTGGAGAGGCTATCTCTTTAGCCAGCTGAAGACAAAATGGAGGAGTCTCCCAAGGGCTTAAATAGACTTTCTCTTGTGGGTGGAGACCCCCTCCTCTCTCCTATGCAAAGTCCAGCTCCAAGATGGAGTTTTGCAGTCACATGGGCAAATCACATGTCCATGCATGACGCAGTTTTTATAGGCAGCAGCCATTGCTTACCTGCTACCTTGAATGTCCTCATGTAGACTTTTTATGTGGATTGGAGCCTTCCAAGATACATTGTTCCTTAAGTGCTTCTTGACTGGGCACTTAATTTGCACATTCCTTTCTCAAGAAGCTGATCAAATGCTTTACAAGGGCTACTTAAAAATCAAGCTAGTACACAGCCAATACTCATAACTTCGAATACAAAAATGATACATGCATATAAATAGGATTAATAGAGTCAGTAGATAATAACCTTTACAGAGATATGTTACACAGCATATATAGCATAAAATATATTTTAGTTATGTCATATACACATTCATAAGCATATTTCCATAAAGCCTTATGGGGGGCACCGTCACAAATGTGGCCTCAAAATAGTAATTCATATGTATTTTAAGGTGCCACTCTGCATGCTAGAAATGAAGAACCTTACACAAAAGAAACTGCAGAGGGAATTTAGATGGGCAATATAAACATGAATGATAGATCAGAGACAGACAATGAATCCATTTAACAAGCTAGCAGCAGCAAGACATTTTCTCAGGAGAAATGTGGCATGATTTCTGCATTTATTTAGAATTCTTTGCATACAATTATTTTCCTGGAATTTCCATCTCATTTAATTTTGCAGATATAGGCTTAAAATACTCTTGTATATGAAATGATTACATCTAACTTTTATTTTCTGTTTTTCTTGCTGTATGTTTTTACCTTGTGTTTGTATACCATAGTGTTTCAGCAGCTTTAGCAAATGATTAATTGACACACTCAGGTACCTCTATGAATAGCTACCACCTAAGTAATTTTTCCCTGGCTCACGAACTAAGAGGATAAAGAAAGGAATAAAAGGAAATGTCCAAGAATCATCTCAACTCTCATAAGAATGTCAATTATATAAGGAAGTGAAATGTCTGGGGAAGTCTCAATACACTGGACTGGCCAGTGGAGATGAAGACGATGAGGAAATTCTAGATAACAAAATTATTCTGAACATAAAGTCCTCATACAGGCAAAGTTGCCACTGGAGTCAACAGGAATTCTACCTCAATGACTTCAGATTGTACCAAGTGTGTGTAACAGCAGAAACATCTCTGCTCACAAAATGAAGAGAGGGCAGAAATATTCTCATGTGTGTTTGGAGGATTAACATTGACTCAGAGTAAAAGGCTTTGGACTCCCTCCACTGCAGTGTTTCCAACCCCTAGATTTCAAAAATCATGAGTCAAGACTCAAAAAAGTCACGAGACTGGCTTAAAATTCCTGAGATTTTTTTTTTAATCAAAAATATTGACTCCTTCAATTTGTCTTTTTGTTTATGAGCCTTTAGGGTGCAGCTTGGTGCAGCTTTCCTCTGCAATACTGCCAGTGTATCCTAGACCCCGAATGCCATTCTGGTGGTGTAAAAGAAACAGCAATGTAGTCCTGGAGAATAAAATTCAAACATGTATTTGCCCTGGAACCTGAAATCTAAGTTCTACTCATAGAATCAAGGAACAAACTCAGGACTGATCTGCAGTCCAAGAATTTTTTTTTTTAATTGAAAGTTTTGAATAAAGAATACATTTGTAAAAAGTCACAATCTGTTGTTTCGTCTGATCTCATGGACTTTGTATTTCTAGTTAAGAGCTGAAAGAAATGTCTTCAGCAAACCATTTGTTTGCTAAATTTAGCCCCATTTTTCTATTTGCAGGCAGATTTTCATACTTTTTCAATAAGGAGAAATAGTCAAAGGACTTAGAACAAACAGAAGCTTTTAAAAAGTTTTTAAAGTATTGAAGTCTTACATAATTAACCAAGATATAGGAGGAAAATGTAATAAATTATGTTGTGAGGGCCATACAGCACCCAGACCAAGATGTAAGAGGGGGCGGGAAGAGTGCCTGCCTGCACTGGTAGAAACAGAGGAAGAAAAATAACTGCCTGTACTAGGAGAAGGGGAGGGCAAGGAACACATCTGCCTGCTGTGGGCAGAAGTAAAAGGGTGGTTATTTTCCTGCACTAGATATGTGCATGTCTCTTGTGGCCAGTAAGTGAAAGCAGAGTATCCTGGTCTGCAACTTATCCGGTCATTCTGAATCTCAGTCCATAACACTGATTTGAAACCTTATTTTCCTCACAGTTCTTCTTTCATTCTGATGCTTTTATGGCACTCTCTCCTCCAGGACAGTGTACTTAATGAGGTAATGATACATTAGCCAACTCCAGGCAATCATGTTTTCAGTGACTTTTTTTTCTGAGAAGCAAGCACTTTGTGCGAGAGAGAGGAACCAAGTGACCTGGCACACTTTATATACTAGGCAGGATGCATATGAAGTAACTCCTTTCTTGGAAACACATTGCCTAAGACAGCGTATGTCATTTGAATCCAATTTTAAAATTAGAATGAATCAGTGCTATGTTCTGAATATGCAGGATGCTGCAGGCTCAAATCTAGCACTGAACTGAAGCTATCTTTGGAAGTGCACTGCTCTGGAGATCTTTAAAGAGCCCCCCTCCCCTTTTTTAAAGTGATTTTGTAAGCAGACAACCACTTTTGAAGGTTAGAACATAATTTTTGTCTACTCTTTTATATTGATTATTATTTACTTTCACTGTGTCTGCTGCCAACCTTCCAAATGGATGTTCTCTTTAAAAATAGAAAGCTGCCCTAGTTTATATCCTTTTTCTGTCCAAGGCATGGATGTAAATTCTATAGGTCAAAATCCTCAAGACTGTTTTACTACCACAAATATATGGTACTGTTCCTGACAGCAACATATTCACGTTGATGTCTAAATGGTACTAAATTACCTCTTTAAAATGTCTTTGCTTTTATATAATCATTCAAACCTGTCAACTTTTTTCTGTTCACTAAGAACATTACAAATTTAGGTCAGGATGTCTTGGATTCAAGAGACTGATCAGTTATGGCTGCAAATTTTGTCTGAGAAAGAAGTACTGTAATATGATCACACGGAGAATCTGGGAATAGAATGTCAATGTCAAGGGACATCCACCATGCTCTTTGACTGGTTCTTAAATCAGTTTTACTACTCTTGTTCTAATCAGAAAGCAAAGCTTTTAAAGAAAATGGAGAAATTTGTTGCTTTGATTATTTTTCCTTGGTTTGTGCTTGTGCGCTCTGTCTTCCTCTCACTCTCACACAATACCACCTGTTTGACTTCCTTTACTGAAGAAAGAGATGAAGTTGGTGTGCTAGAAGCATGAATTTAAAGAGATCTGTTTTCATGGTATGAAAACAAAAAGTTTACCTGGCAACAGTTGGGATATGTCTACACTGCGAAGTTGTGGATAAAGCTTTTATTTTTCAGGGTACTTAAAAAAGCCTCCCCATGAAAGACAAAAGTTTTGCCAATACAAGTGGCAGTGTGAATGTGGCTTTGTCAGCAGGAGCACTCTCCTGCTGACAAAGCTAACCCTGCTCATGGGGCTGGAAGTATTTTGTCAGCAAAAGTGTCAACAAACCAACAAAGACCATTTACAAACATTAACTTTTAGTGACAAGGCTGTGTCGACACTGCCTTGTCACTAAAAGCTGCGTGGTGTAGACAAGCTATCATACTGTATGATAGTCACTTCTTTTGAAGTGCATTGTGTTAAAGGAAATGTTCACTTCCTGGACCACAACAGCTAAATAGATGATTTTATTCTCTTTTGTATTTGTAAGTAGATCCTGGGGTTCTCAGAAGCAATAGGAGTCCTTATTAATCACTAATATTCTCTGATTACCTTTTTCATGTAAGAAAAGGCAAACAATATTGATATGAAAACGTCTTCAGCAAAGCAAGTAAGAGAAAGACAAAAACAAAGCTAAGGCAAAGCTTATAGGTCTAATATGATGTATAGTAATACATTTGAGATTTCACATATGAAGCTGCAATAGCATTCATTCACCATAAAGGAAGGAGCACAATGAACATAACTTCTTATCAGTATTATTTCTTCCACAGGATGACACGGGAAAGCCTATTTGGAAGGTCTCAATAGATATTTATCCCCCACCCCCTTCATTTTAAAGAAAATAATGTTCATTTGTTCTGTGGATGTATGAGGGTACTACGTTTTTAAAATTAAGCCAAAACTACATGAGGAGAGCTGAATTAGAGAGGAAGATGTGTTGCCAAGTTTGGCATTCTTTAATTTTATTTATTTTATTTAAATGCTGAGTCACAAATTGACATGGCTACATTTTAAACTAAACCGCACCACCATGAATAATTTTCAACCCTATTAATTAAAATAAGGGTTAGAATGTATAAATTCATACCAGTCTTGGGAAACTGGGGAAATTGCAGATTATGACTCTTTTATGCACATTTTCATCTTCAGAAACAAGTCTGATTTCTCTACTAGTTTACACAAGAGGTAAAATTCTTCCCTAATCATACATGTCAAAAAAGAACTAGATAAGTTCATGGAGGATAGGTCACTCAATGGCTATTAGCCAGGACTGGCAGAGATGGTGTCCCTAGCCTCTATTTGCCAGAAGCTGGGAATGGGCGACAGGGGATGGCTCACTTGATGATTACCTGTTCTGTTCATTCCCTCTGAAGCACCTGGCATTGGGTGCTGTTGGAAGACAGGATACTGGGGTAGATGGACCATAGGTCTGACCCAGTATGGCCGTTCTTATCTCCACTGATTTTAAATTACACCTGGGTAACTGAGAACAGATTTTGGCCTAAATTCTTTTCATGGCTTTAAAAAAAATAGTGCACTAAAACCTAAACACATTTCTTTTTTTTTTTAAAAAAATTGATCTGTCTGACACCTGTCAACTGCAAAATCTTCCGTATTTTTTAACCTCAGGTCTCAACAAAAAAAAATTCACTGTCATTAGCTGAAATAATCCTGCACCTTGAGTAAAGATATACTAAGTGCATAGAGGAAAACAGTGTGTGCTGAGCAAAAAATTGAAATAAACAATGACTAGGAAGACTCCTCTCCTTTAGGAGGACTAAACAACTCTCATGGAATATCATACAAAGTGGGATACTCCGGACCACAATTGTTGGCACTGACTACTATATAAACATTTAAAGATCTGACTCCCAGTGGGTGACATTGATGGAATTCATTTTTATTACTGCAATATATTCCGAGATGCAGAAATTCACTAGAACTCATTTAATTTTTTCAAATGTTGAAATTTCAAAAAAAGGGCTAAGTGGACATTTTTTATTCTGTTCCTCAACCAGCTTTATTCACAAGGCAAACCTTTTAGCTAGTAACAGAGTAGAATAGATATTTTCATTTCCAGAACAACAACCTGATTACTTCTGGCTCATTTCCACTGCTTTTCCCATGGCTTTTAAAGTGAACGTGCTACATACTGAATAGCACTGTATGACCATCTCTGGCAGCGTAGGGTTACAAAATTTTAAAGCAAGCAACAGAATGCACAATGTGGTTGCAACAATTTTAAAAAGTCTGACATTCTCCCATCTTAAAAAAAAAGAAAAGAAAAACTATTTCAATATGAATCATTGTCCAAGGATTTAAGAGTGACTAGTAATTCTGGATGCCTCAATTTTAGTTTTCTTAGCAAGACACATGATAAAGGGGCCTGATTTTCAGAAAGTGCTGAACATCCATCCTTGGAAGATCAATCCCCTTTAAGGGGTGTTAAACCAGACAGTCAAATCTTTACAATCTTGAACTTTTTCTTTAAACCAGATTTTTTACTCATTTTTATTTCTGTAACTCATAGAAATGTAGGATTGGATGGGGTCTCAAGGGGTCATCTACTTTAGTCTCCTGCACAGAGGTAGGACTAAGTATTATCTAGACCATCCCTGACAGTAAGGGTATGTCTACACTGACAAGTTTCTGCACCACAAGTTATACCACTTTTATTAAAATGCTGGAATTAAACCGCTGTTGCTTGTCCACACTCTGCTCGTGATGGTGGAGCGCATCTACATTAGCAGCTCTTGCAACAGCAAAGACAGGAGTGCATTGTGGATAGCTGTCCCACTGTGCAACTGGCTCAGGGTGCTTTGGGAAGGGTTTGTGATGCCTCATGGGACAGGCACAGTGTCGCCTGATGCAGTTTCCAATCCCACTGTTTCATGGACATCCGACTATATTGTCAGCTGCTTTCTAACTGAAGTGTGTGGGGGGGAAGAGTGTGTGACAGGGAGTGTGTGTGTGTATGGAGGGGAGGAGAGAGAGAGTGTGTTTTGGGGGAAGAGAGCATGTCGGCATGCTGTCTTTTTCAGACAGACAGAGGCAGGAAGCAACCAGTCCTGATGCAGCGGGAGGAGGAAACCCCGACATCAGCCCCCACCTCCATCCCTGGGTGCTCTCTCTCTCTCTTTTTCTCTCTCTCTCTTACACACACACACACCCTACACCTGCCTCTGTGTTCAACAGCACAAGCATTCCACATTAATGGTTTGCTTTGTGTCCCGCAGCAGATCAGCAGAGCACTCAACAGCGGTCAGAAACGGTGCTTTGAAAGGGGAGGGGTGAATGTTTCCAGGGCAGCCAAGTTCAAAACAATAAGCAGAGCGGTCACTTGAGGGATTATGGGACAGCTCCGGAGGCCAATTACAGCGCAGAAAGAAATCAGGTGTCTACACAGGCAAGAGAGCGCTGGAGCCTCTGCAAATAGCATTATGACTCTCGTCGAGGTGGGTTTTTTTTGCAGCGCTGCAACTGAGGCGTTTCTGTGCACGAAGTGGCTTGGCAGTGTGTACACATCTACAGTTTGAGCACAAAAATCTGCTTTACTGCACAGAAATTTGCCAGTCTAGATAAGCCCTAATTGTTTTAAAAAATTTCTAGTGACAGAAATTCCACAGCCTTCCTAGGTCATTTGTTCCAGTGCTTAACTAACTTACAGTTAGGAAGTTTTGCATAATGTCTAACCTAAATCTCCCTGGCTGCAATTTAAGCCCATTACTTCTTGTCCTCTCCTCCATGGATAAGGAGAACAATTTATCACCCTCCTCTCTATAAACTTGAAGACCTGAATGTATGTATTTGAAGATGTATTTAGTCTTCTCCAAACTAAACAACCCAGTTTTTTTTCAATCTTTCCTTGTTTTTAGACCTTTGTGTTGCTCTCCTCTCGACATTCTCCAAAGTGTTGTGCCCAGAACTGGACACAGTACAGTAACTCCTCACTTAAGTCATCCCTGTTAACGTTGTTTTGTTGTTACGTTGCTGATCTCTCCCTTCTAACATCGTCTGGCAGCCACCTGCTTTGTCCACTGCTTGCAGGAAGAGCAGCCCCTTGCAGCTAGCTGGTGGGGGCTTGGAATCAGTGTTGACTGGCAGCCTCCTATCACCTCCCTGCTCCCCTAAGTTCCCTGTGCAGCAGCTGCCCAGCAGGCTAGCAATTGCTGGCATTCAGCTGTCCCTCCCCCCACTGCCATGTGCTGCTCCTGCCTTCTGCCTTGGAGCTGCTCCCAGAGACTCCTGCTTGCTGTATGGGGGGAGGGGGGAAGTAGGGGGCTAATGTCAGGGTGTCCCCCACCGCTCCTGTACCCCGCTTACCCCATCTTCCACAGAGCAGGGGGTACACATGACAGGGTTCAGGGAGGGAGCTTCCAGGCAGCAGCTGCGATCTCAGCAAGCTGATCTAATTAACGAGACAGTGTACTTAAGACTGGGATCAGCTACTTAAACGGGAAATGTGCATCTCTGTCTCACAAACACAGGGGGTGTGTTTCTGTCTCTGTCTGCTATGCTCTCTCCCCTCCCTCCATGCCTGCTGCCTTGTAGAGTGAGGTTACATTAACAACCAGTTAACCTTTGAGGGCTCAGCCAAATGCTAGTTCATCATATAGCAGTAAGTAAGAAATATCCCACCCTCTAACTTCACCACCTCAACCCAGCTTCACAATCATCATTGCTGTGTACCAGTATTAAATTGTTTGTTTAAAACTTATACTGCATGTGCATGTGTATGTGTATATATATATATTCTTTTGTCTGGTGAACAAAATTTCCCTAGAACCTAAACCCCTCATTTACATTAAATCTTACGGGGAAATTAGATTTGCTTAGCATTGTTTTGCTTAAAGTCACATTTTTCAGGAATATAACTACAACGTTAAGTGAGGAGTTACCGTACTCCATTAGAGGCCTTATCAGTGCTAAGAGATGGAAGAAATGCTTCTCGTGTCTTGCTTACACTATGGCTAATACATCCCAGAATGATGTTCCTTTTTTTGCAACAATATTACGTTATTGACTCACACAATATGAATATAATTCTATGAATTGAAATTCTTCACAAAGCTTGGTCTACCAAAGAACAAAATTACCCGACTAATTCAGGTTGGATGAGTAGGCAAAGACTGACTAGCAAGAGGTTTGACAAGAACGCTCCTTGACCATTAGTCTGAACCTGTAATATCCAATGTCATCTGACCAACCAGATGGCCTTTGAAGGGACAATAATAGTGTGGCCTTTGATAGTAATATGGCCCATAATGTGTGAAGCAGCATGGGGCCCCCTGTGCCAGACAACCTCAGCCTCTCCCATTGAGGTTGGGGGTGCCCCAAGTGAACTGATGGGTAAGAATTCTCAAAGGCATTTCTAAATTACATCACTAAGTTAAAGGTTTGGAATCGGTATTTTTCACAAAAAGGATCAATTAATTGTTTCTGATGTGTGGTTGTTCTTGTAATGAGAGCTGCTAATAATTTCATTTAGATTTTTAAAACTCATAACTTGGGTATTATTCTCCCTTTATCCTGTGTCTCAGTACTAGAGGCAATGTAACACGGAGATTAGTAGATTCTTCCCCTCTGTCTACGCAGATTAATATATCTCAGTGAATTGTATTCCCCTTTCTATCAGTCATTTATGTTTTCATGATGCACTGTTTTGATTTTATTGGCATTTCATTTCAGTTTAATTTGCCATGGAAAGGCCCTTAAAAATATTCATATTGACACTTACAGTTTTGGTACTGGAAGCAACCTACTATGGGGTAGGGAGAGAGGGCAAGGAAGCTGTAAAAGTGCTGGTTTAACTTATTGTCTAGTAAAAAAATAAGAAGTTGATCTCGTTCATGCTAGATAAGTCAGTAAACATTTCTATTACACACAAAAATGACGCTTATGTTTTCCCTCCTTCCTCTTCTTTGTCTAAAAGTAGCAGTTTCCTTTGTGTTACTAAAACCCTGATTTGTAATACAGAAACTGAACTGTTGCTAGTGCAATCAGCTTTACGTTTATCAACAGATTTTTACTTATAGTGCAAAAAACCCTATTAGGATTGTTATTTCTTTGTAATATATACTGTGCTGTTTTGTATTCTAGAATGTTTACAAGTCATGTAGGAATTTGCTGCACAGCATGTGCAGTGTATTTCCCACTTATATTAATGGAATGATGGTCACAATGAGAGCAGAATAGGCCTCTGAGTTTGCAACATGCAACTGTACCATGCGACCAGAAATACACCCTTTATTTGATGAATGTTCTCCTTATAATTACGTTGTCATAGTGATGCATTTTTAATAGCACTAATTCTTATGCCAGTAAAGTTCCAGAGCAGCAGCTCTTGACATTTTTTACAGTATTCCTTTATGTAAATTGTAATTTTAACAGAGAAGAGCAATCCATAGTACAGAAGTACCAGTCTCTTAGCATCAGCAGAACTATAGCATTTGATCAAGTTAAATTAGGCCAGAGCATATTCTGACAAACAAAGTGACCAGAACATTATACAAAACCTTAGGCGGCTTAGTCTTCAAAAGCAGAAACTACATTGTCATTGATTATGATCTTTTAAAGTGTAAACGTTTAATGATTTAGGATTCTGAGCACTTAAGATGATATCTAATTAGGGAAAAAGACAGGTTAAATACCAGGAATTAAAATTTTTCAAACGTGTAGCTTCAGAATATTAATATGTGTGGGCAGAGCCCTCCAGCATCACTGAGATTCAGGAGCTTCTACAAAAGCCCTTTGTAGTACTGAATGTTCAGAGACAAGTTTATAATGGGCCATGCATTCCCCAACCCTCAGCCACCTCAGTTCCTTCTATTAAACCTCAGAGTCCTAGAGCGCAATAGGGATGGTCAGCAGTTAGCGTGAATATGTTGACAGCCAACACTCTCAATGAACCACAGTTACTGCAAATCAACCTTTCTTCTTAGAGATGATCTCTGCATATTCCCAATTGTCAGAATCTACTTACCATTACAAACCCCAAGAAGGTGGGTTGAGGAGTTCTAATTAAACAAGGATTGCTGTACTGCCCTCCCAAAGTGAGCATCAGACCTAGATCCCACATCGAGAAAGGTGCTATGTAAACGTGTGAGCAGAACCGGTAGCAGCCCTGCAGCTTTCTAAGATGGAAACAATATGGAGGCAGGCCATTGATTCTGCCAGAACCCAAGCAAAGAGATGCTCAGATTTTCAGTTAAAGCATAACATGTCTCAATGCATAATCTGATCCACCTTGACAGGCACTGCATCGAAACTACATTCCCCTTACATTGGCTCCCAAAACCTACAAAACACTTTAACACCTAATGCCTTAGTCTTATCTAAATTAGAACAAACAATAATTTAAAAAGAAATGTAAAAGAATCCAAACACAATTTTCTCCCTGGGCAGAGGACAGGAAAAAAGAAGAGAACCACATATGGCAGATTCTAGTCAAATCATGTAACACACTAGTAAGAGCCACTTCGATACCACAGTAGTGGGCTCAGTATAAGAACCTCAATATCAAATAGCCACAACAGACTAACAATACTCTAGATAGGGTATGGAACCTAGCTTCCCTTGGTTGACAATGGGGTTTTAAGAAGAAAACACAGCCAAATGGCTTGGTTTTGGTGGACCTCAGAAATAGATTTGTAAAAGGATGCAAAGCAACTTTGTCTTGATGAAATACAGTGAAGGGAAGATCAGCCATCAAAATATGCAGCTCATTCATAGGCTCTCTGACTCTACTCTGTATTATTTGGAGATCAATCCAATTAAGCATCTGGGCGTCGAGGATACATATATCCTAAATATCCATTTGGCTATCGGTCTGAAAAAGGCTACTGTACTAAGGATTCAGTCTTTTGTTGCAGTGTTTTTAGTTTATTTAAGAAAGAAAATCAAATGATTTATCTTTATTTTCCTTTTGTCCAGATAGATACTAAATGTCTCCCTCCTTCTGGTAAAACCTAGATCTGCAGTAATTCAAGTGTCTTCCACAGCTGCAGCTGGCTAGAGGGACGACGGTGGAGATTCATACAGGCCTCTTTTGTATTAGCGCTAGTTTGCTGAGCCTCTCTTTACCTACAGGAAAGATCTGGTTGTTATCCTTTTCTTGGAAGTTCTTTTCAAAGAAAGCTTGACCAGCTCCTTTCTGGTGTACAGGCATTATACACAGTCATATGGGACTTGCAACCCTTTAACTAAATGTAAACTAGCCATAGATGTGAGTGCATACACAGGATATTTTGCATGCTAGCATTCTGGAACCTTCAATGCTCAATCCTTACAAAACTTTTGCACTTGGACAAATGATGCTGGAAGCTCTTCCTTTTGGACAAATGCAATCCCTAGCAGGAACAGCCATTATGGACACTGCAGAGTTTACGAGGCTGAAGCATATTTTCTAAAAAGTACATAAAATACAAAGACAAGAAAGAAACGAATACTCTGACACTTGCATACAATTCATTTTTGTTATGCAGGCTTGGGTTTGTGCCCACATGCAAACCACAATGCAGAAGGGTAAAGTTAAGTGAGTATGATAGGATAGCATTTTATAGTTTTCTAGGCCTTTTTTAAGGATACCCATGAACTAATTTGCCCTTTCTTTTTTATAATCCAGTAAACCTTTTAAATGTATTCTTTTCAAGTGTATTCCCAGCTAAAGTTCTTCTCATCAGCTATTGACTTCCCATTCTCCTGGTCACTTCTGTCTAACTTCTATTGTCTCTGGAATCACCTTGTTCCATTTACACTGGAGACACAGGCAAAACAACATTCCTTTGTTTATCAAGTCTGCCCCACAACATATTTTAGAAACATTTTTCCAGTACACACGCATCACTCTTTACACACCACCTGTACATACGCCACACAATGATATTCATGAGCAGCACACTATCAGTTTTTATATGATACTTTACTTATAGTACAACAATTGTATATACAATCAGCTGATTCAGCTGCTATTTTGGGGTTTCAGACCCCCCTCTTTTCCCCTTGGGGTGTCTGGACCTGATTGTCACAAATGGTAATAATAAAATTCAGAATTGCATATGAAACTAGTGGTCAAAATGCCAATAAGAGAAGTTGGGAACACTTAAAGAGCACTAATTAATAATATACTGTATTTTGAACATATCAGGTGCTTCTTACAATATCAGAGAACTGCCAGAGAGAGCTACTGAGAAATCAGAAGTGAGGAAAATACTATATTGTGCCAGGTGAATGCCCATAGCAATGCTGATAACATCAGCTGCGTACTAGAGCAACAAGCTAGAGGAGTACATAGAATCTCTTTCTATATAACAGTAACATGCTGGAGTGAGATAAGCAATGTGAAGGACCTTTCACTGGCTTGAGCAAAGATCTTTATGGATGCTGCTCTATTGTCTCCACAGAAAAGGTATTTATGAAGAGCTGGGATTGGAAAAGAGTGGTATCAATGACAACTGAACACTCTCCAGAGAAACTGACACAAAAGGGAGAAAAGAAGAATGTTTAGCTACCACCTGTTTGTGCTCTGCATGATACTCTGCATGATTGTCAAGCTGCTACTACACTTCCATACAAAAGTGACATCAAGCAAACTTTATGGCCAGATTCTGCCTAGCTCTGTTTTGCTATGCAGCATGAAGGGAGGATGCAAACAGACTTCTTGCCACCCTTGTATGGCACATCTTAGTACTAGGAAAAATTGCAGTCAATGAATTCTGGGAATAAGAGGGTCTGCTCTATTTTAGTCACTAAACAGGTGGGGAAGATTAGGGTTCACTGCTCCAACCCTCTCCACTCACCCCTCTTCCCCATGGGACACCAAAGCTGACTCTCCACTCATCCCTCTTCCCCAAGGGACACCAAAGCTGACTAGCTGCTCAGGAGAAGGAGCGAGAACTCCACCGCACAAAGATGCATGGTGTGACCCGGTGGTGTCTAGGACAGACCTCACTGGAAATGCCAAAGTCAGGGCAGGCTGCAAAAGGGAGAGCAGATACTCACAAGACTGGTGGGTAACGCTGAAGTTAAACTCCCCAACCAGTCACAAACAGTACTTCTGATCCCCACACTTGTCATCAAGAAAAAGAAATCACACAGCCTCTTTATTGCATTCAAGGTCTCTGGCTCCCAATCAGCACCTAGGTCCAGTACAGTGAAAAGTTATTTTAAAACTCTGCTCATGATACAAAATGTTTTCCTGACCTCAAAGGGCCAGCCACCTTGTCAGGTCAATATTAGGTTGGATCTTATCCAAAATACCATGCTGCCAGCCAATCCTTTAGTGTCTAAAACTAAAGGTTTATTACAAAGAAAGAACAAGAAGAGAGTTGCTAAATGGTAATGCAACCGCATAATACAAAGACTTCATAGACCATATACCAGGTTCTTAACAGTATTGGTGAGTTTGGTGGCTTGAAAGTCCCTCTGGAACACATCCACAGCTTGGATGGGTCATTCAGTCCTTTGTACAGAGCTTCAGTTTGTAGCAAAGCTCCTCCAGAGGCAAGAAGCAGGACTGATGACAAGAAGTAGGGCCGAAGACAAAATGGAGAAGATGCAGCTGCCTTTTATAGGGTTTTGTCATGCACCATGTATTTTCTTTATTCCAAACACAAGCTACCCAGCACATAGCCTGGAAGGCAAGGGTTGTCAGGTGTCCAGTTTTTGACTGGAATACCCAGTCAAAAAGAGACCCTGATGCCTCCAGTCATCACCGCTGACTGCACCATTAAAAGTCCGGTTGGCCTGGAGCTGACAGGCTCCCTACCTGGGTCTGCATGGCTCCCCAGAAGTGGTGACACATCCCTGCAGCCCCTAGGCAGAGGGATGGCCAGGGGAGCTCTGTGCACTGCCCCTACCCTGCGCGCCAGTTCTGCAGCTCCTGTTGGCCACCTAACAGCCAAGAGACATGCCAGCCACTTCCGGGAGCCACCTGAGAGTAAGCATCACCCACAGCCTGCATCCCTTCCCGCATCCCAGCCCCCTACCCCAGCCCTGAGCCCCTCACCCAAACTCCCACCCAGAGCCCGCACTCCACACCTGCCCCTGCCTCAGCCCTGAGCCCCATCCCACACCCAAACTACCTCCAGGAGCCCGCGCCCTCTCCCACACCCCAATCCCCTGCCCCAGAGCTCCCTCCCACTCTCTGAACCCCTTGGTCCCAGCCCAGAGCCTCCTCCTGCACCCCAAACCCCTCATCCCCAGCCCCACCCCAGAGCCCACATCTCCAGTTGGAGCACTCACCTGCCCCCCAAACCCCTGCCCCAGCCCAGAGCCCCCTCCCACACCCTGAACCCCTCATTTCTGGCCCTATCCTGGAGCCCACACCCCCAGCTAGAGTTCTCATCCTCTCTTGTACCCCAACCCCCTGCTCCAGCCTGGTGAAAAGGAGAGAGTGAGTGAGGGTGGAGAAGAGCATGCGAGTGAGTGGGGGTGAGGCTCAGAGAAGGGGTGGGGCAGAGGTGAGGCCTTGGGGAAGGGGTGGAGGAAGGATGTTCAGTTTTGTACAATTAGAAAGTTGGCAACCCTATGGAAGCCTTAGAATTCTGTCCTTGGGCATGTGCCCGCATGCCATGCTGAGTCATAAGGTGTAGCCCCTGACCCTTTCGATGAGTTCACTATACAGCTGATGTCTCTTGATGGGCCATGAAGCAGGCTGAGCAGTGCTGCCACCAATCTGTCTGGAGGTGTCGCCTAGATCCACAGCACAAGTTTGGAAATACAGATATACCCTACATATCTATAACTCATAATATGAAGGTGATACAAACATATTAAAAAGATTATCAGACTTGGGAAATTATAACAGTTTTGCAGATACCTCACATGGCATCTCTGGCATGATTCATTGCAAATTTATAATACTAGTATCAGCAATATCATAAAGTGTCCCACACACTCCATACAGCATCACACATGGTACTGAGCAAACAACCTCTACAGACCTGGGAATTCTGAGAAACACATTGAGTCCCCTGCTCCCTGTAGGGTAGTGCAGTTATACCCTGTCCTGGATGTGGTGCTGTACCTAAATGGTATAATCACATCTTCGTGTTGCATGATTGAGCATTACAATACCCTTTTGTTCCATGATCGTGTACTGGTTCTCAAATATACCACTTCATGCATTTCTTTCCTAAAGCCTTACTTACATGTGTAGCATCTTGATATCTGTTTTTAATTGCATCATTCCTGTCATTTTCCAGGATTTTCATCCCTATATGCAATCCAAGGTGATTATGGAAAGTTTTGGATAAGATGTATAGATGATTATTCACACTAAACCTCCAAATTATTTGAGGTTTACGAATTAGAGTCTTAAATCCACCTCTCCTGACAGGCTAACAAACCTGCTGAAAAGCACCGAAATTGACAGCATGCATGGTGATGCCCAGTGCAAAAGGTTTGTGTCATGTCAACATTCTGAAGCCTTTTTATAATTTGTCACCATGAGTGTCAACTGACCTGGGACAAGTACTGCATATTGTCACCTAAATGAGAAAGTGACTCCTTCAGCACAGGGATTTTTATAGGAAGGGCAACAGGTTGACATTATGCCACCATGAAAACTTAGTTAATAAAAAGCAATAGATCAATGAGCAATGTTTAGTTCTTTGGCCTTCAAAGCACAATTATAGTGTTCATAAAAGCATGAAAAGTCTAATAATTCACTTGGGATTTGTGACTTTGTCCCAGTGGTTCCTTTATACTTTGTCGCTTTCAATAGTAAAAATTGTCCAGTTGGCATAATACCCACTAAGCTGTCCAGCAAACATTCCTATTAGCAGTACATTTTATTTAAAAAGTAATATCTGGCTCTGACTCAAATGTAACATCATGTAACAGAAACTCTGCTCTAAACAAATAAAAATTTAGAAAATATACTCAGTTACTGTAGGTCTCAGCACTGATATAAAACATTGTTGTGCAGCATCTAATTAATGTCAAATAATAAATTGGCTGTGTAGATAGATGTGTTTTCTAGATAGAAAAGGAGAAAGGTATACAAAAGATGAAGAAAAAAAACAGCACTTTAAGCAATTTATTTGTAACCATAGCCTGAGGCTTTTTTCTGATTCTTTTCAAGTTGAAATAAAAATTATATGAAATATTTAAAATGTGAACAGGCAAGTTTACTTACTGTTTCCTGGATGCCAGCGCACTGCATTTAAATATGCATTACAGTAATGGAAGAGAAATTCATGCTCAGATCGGAGAATTTTCCCTTGAAGCAAGGGCATCAGATCATGTCCATCAATAATTCTGAATAAGAAAGCATTTCAAAGTCAGGGAGAATAACACAAGCCTTTCCTGGCTGAGAAAAAACTAACTATGCATTTCTATTTCCTAATAGACAGTGCAAGTGCCATTCCACCATGAAGGCCGGAGTGTTAGAGCTGGCCTACTTTTCATGACTTAAAGGGAAACAACAAATTGGTGAATCTGGAGCAAAACCTGCTGTCATTTTTTCTCCAGTTCTACATTATTCACAGAAACGTTAATTTTGCATTTTGCCTTTTGCAGATAGTTGGCTTTCCTATCTCATTCTCTCTATTTTTGGTCTGAAAATAATTGAGCTGTATGTGAGTACATTTCTGGAACATGGGCCTCTAGATACACAGACACGTATAGCCATTAATGCTGCTTAAAAGAGTAGATTTGCTGTGGTAGCTGTGGGACAGGTAAGTGAAATCTTCAACACATGCCATTGGCTCTGCCCTAGCTTTCGTGGTTAGGGACATTCAGGGCACTACCTGAATGTCTTCTATATGTTAAACTAAATATGAATGCAATGATTCCAAAGTTGAAATGAATTATTTTCAGAATACATGTTAAAGGATGAACTGCATGGTCACCAAATAAAAATAGTCCTCTAACCGCTGCTGGACATATCTGATCATGCTTTGAAGGAATCCATCCATTTAGATGGGAAAGGAGTTATATAATCAGCAAAACATGACTGTTTCTGTTCATTAAGCTATCAAGTTGCTAGAATGAACTGACAGGAAAAAAAATAATCACAATCCACAGTTTTAGCATTGTGTGAATTACAAGTTTTACAACAGTTTTTAGAAGAGATTAATTCACGCACATACATAGATCAGCAAGGCTATTATTCTTTCAGCTTTTTGAAAGACATCCTGTAAAAACAGTTTTTAAAACAGTTGAACTTTTAAGCTTCTATGTACATTTTAATTATTATGCAATTTCCTGTTATTACAACCAATGCTTGAAAAAATTGCCAGGTAATTACTGGGAAATTAAATCTACTGGCCAGAAACTAATGAGAAAAGTTTGGAAATCATGGACGACCACCACCACGGTGAGCTAAGTACTCACCCCTAGGTAATGAGGAGGGAGAAGATACTGGGGCTTCTACCACAATGTTGTCCCTGGCTTCCACGTAGGGTTCTATTTCTGATATCGCTCCCTGGCTAGGAAGTGTCTGATAAAATTAGAAACTCCTTTCATACCCCCTAGGGTCCTCCGGTCAGATTCACGGAATCAGAGTCATGAGATAGCTCGTTGAGACAGGAGCAGAGACAGGCTGGAACAGGGGCTGACTATCATAGAAACATACACAGGTTGCAGGACCTTTTCATACCCCTTTGCGACAGAAGTTTTGCCAACATAAATGCTAGTGTAAACATAGCCTCAGTGAGAACCCAGTGATGACTCATCAAATGTAGACAGACTCAGAGGTAACACATTGTACATGGGTGAAAATCTCCTTATTCGATTTCTTAACTATTTTTTGGTTGCTACAAGGATGAGGTAGGAGAAGAAAGTGCCTCTGCTACCCTCCCTCGCCAGCGTCTTTGCTAAGGATGTGTGTTTCTTTTCTAATTAATCCCTTTTCTACTTGATCCCCCAGGGCCAGCTGCCTTCAGTCAGAAGGGGGTGGTCTCTGCTATCTTTCCCATCCTAGAACCTCATTTTTGGGTCTTCCTCTCTGAAATGTAGCTTTTCCCAGATCTAAAGCTATTTGTTGGCTTTTTTTGCTGGAAAGACTTCAGAGGACAGCTGGTGAATGATCCAGTCACTGGGGTGCTTCATGCTAGTCACAATAACCTGTTTTGAGCTATTGTAGATCAGTAATTATGGCATATAGTTCTTTCCACTTCTCCTCACCTAGAAGGACTGTGGTGGCAACAAAGCAATTTGATGGCAGAGATTAAAGCAGATAAAGTGGTGTGGGGGGGGGGGGCATCATGGGAAAAGAAGAAAACCAAACCAAAACCAAAAAAAAAACATTGCTAGCCTTAGTGTCCACTCCGAGAGCATGAGATCTATGTCCTTAAAATCTGCACACATCAAGACCACCAAGGATCTGACAGAGTGATTGTTTGTAATAGATGTCCCAGGGCAAGCCTGTAATTTTTCATATCCTATACCTGTCTTGTCTGTTTCTACAAGCACTCAATAAATCATCAGCAGCAGAATGTCTCCTCACTGCAGCTGTGAAGAAATACCAGTCTGGCGTATCAGCTGGTACTCATTTTTGCCATGTAAAATTAAAAAGTGACCCTGCTTTATTGAACTCACAGTAGCTTGAATATTCTAACAACATATGACAAACTAATTCTGCAGCTATCTAATTTGAGTTTTAATGGACAGTTAAAAATAGTCACTTCATAAAGTAGTTCTGGATGCCAGTTGTGATGTTCCTTCCTATTTTTCCCATGGAAAATATTACATTTTTTTTCACTTTGAAAGTCATAATTAATTGTGAACATCATTTCACGGAGAGTGTCAGATAACTGTATAAATGAATACTAATAAACTCCAATCAATCTCAGATGGTTAAGATGACTGTGCAGGTGCATAGGGGGAAATATGCCCCTTCAAAAGCTAGCTTGGCCTTGAGTTTAGCCACACAGGGGTTGAGGTGCTACAAGTCAATTAGCCTGCGCAGGTAGGGGAGAATAATGGGGGACAGGTGGGGAATGGATAGAGATTTTAATCTGCCCTCTCAACACACCAGCCAACAGAACTCATAACAGAGCTCATATGGCATGTTGTCAGAGTATTAATTTATTTGTGCTATAGGCCAGCAGCAAATTACTTTCCCTGAGGAGCAAAGGAAGAGCAGGGAGGGAATTGTGACTCCCTGAACCACATTTCCTTCTCTGGGTTTGTCCTGAGACAATGCAGCAACATGTTTCCCCTTAGTAAAGACCATGTCCTAGTGACACAATCTAGCCCAGAACTTCAGTACATCAGACATTCACACTTGATCTTGGGAACCAAATTTTGCAGCTTCCAAAAAATGTTTCTCAATCTGCTCTGGAATTCTGCAGGAGGATATTTGCACTGATTAAGTTCCTGGCAATGAATGATCTGAAAAATGGCTATCAGTTTATTATGCGTGATTTCATTAAGCAAAGGTTAATTTTAAAAGTCCAAGAAGAACATATGGGGTCAGACTCTGGCCTCTTTGGAATCATAGGTAAAACTCCCACTGTTTTCAATCGGGATAGGATTTCCTGAAGTTTAAAGCAATTTATAAATTTGGATCCAGATTCTGCCACTCTCATTCATTCTCATTCTTAGAAGCGTCCCATTTGGCCTAATAATAAGTAATCATAAGTTATGCTTGATGTATTAACTCTGAATTACTTTGTCTTATTTTGCTTTATTTTATTATTTGTATTTATTATTTTGCCTAGGACCTCCAAGGAGGTACAGAAGGAAAGCTGCACTGAGTTTAGTTAAGTAGATGCACATATTCATTTTACATGCCCAAAATGAGCACCAGAAGACAGACCAGAATTTCTCCAGAACTTCAAAGAAGAGCTTCTTCACTGCTGATGATTTACTGAGTGTATTTAGGAAAGGACACAACAGCTTTGGAACTGTATATTAGCCCTATGAACTGATCAAAAGAAAGGCAGGAACACAAATTAATTAAATCTACCTCTCGTGACCAAAAAGGGAAATTAGAACATACTGTTTTCAACATTAAAGAGAAGTTGGATGAGCAAAATATTTAGCCGCCTTGAAGTCTAATGTGCCCTAGAAGTGACAGACAGGGTATTAGTTCTTTCATCTCTTGACCAAGGACAGCATTAGTGGCAACTGGATCACAGAGAAGTTACAGGATGGTGGGAGACTTTCACATAAGATATTTTAATTTCTGTTTTCATATCTTTCACAATACCTTGTGTTACAGTTATTGGGCAAGTTTAGACCCTTTTCTATCTCTCTCAAGTGACAGGCTTTGCTTCCTGCACCTCACTCTGGGTATAACCACATGGTCCAATAACCCTTAGACTGGATCTTTGGTCTGCAGCCACTCTGTCTTCCAAAAGTGTTAACCTGATAGGCCCAACTGAATTTGGCACCCGTAAGCCTTTTCCAGCTGGAGCCTGAGACAGTGGCTGATCAATGACTTGAAAACAGCTTCTTCAAAACAAAGTATTATTTATTCTTTCACCCATAGGTACATAGCACACTGAGCAAAGGGTAAAAATAGTGAAGGTCTATATATATATATTTTCCCTTACCTAACCCTTTGTCAAGGTTCTTTCCCCACTCTGAACTTTAGGGTACAGATGTGGGGACCTGCATGGACACTTCTAAGCTTAATTACCAGCTTAGATCTGGTATCTCCGCCACCACCCACAAGTACCACCCTTTTCCCTGGATAGTCTTGAGGGACTTCACCAATTCCCTGGTGAATACAGATCCAAACCCCTTGGATCTTAAAACAAGGAGAAATTAACAATCTCGCTCCCTTTCTCCCACCAACTCCTGGTGGATCCAGATCCAACCCCCTTGGATCTGAAAAACAAGGAGAAATTAACCATCCCCCCTCCTTTTTTTCCATCAATCCCTGGTAAGTCCAGATCCAATCTTCTTGGATCTAAAAACAAGGAAAAATCAATCAGGTATTAAGAAAAAGGCTTTTAATTAAAGAAAAGAAAGGTAAAAGAAAACCCTCTGGGAGAGATTAGCATACCAGCTACTTTCACAGAGAACAGATTCAAAACACAGAGGATGTTCCCCTGGGCACAAATTTAGTTACACAAAAAAAAAAAACAATTTGATTTTACCTCTATTTGCATAAAACAGATTATACAGAAATAAACATAAACCTATTTATTGCTTTCTAAAACTTACTACTCTGATAAGAGGCTGGTTCCTTGATCTTTTTCACTCCAGCTGAAACGGAAAACTCTAGAAAAAGGAAAAACTTCCCTCCTTCCTTTTGAAACATCTTGTTCCCCCATTGGTTCCTCTGGTCAAGTGTTAGCTAGGCTAGGTGAACTTTTTAACCCTTTACAGGTAAAAGAGGCATTAACCCTTAACCATCTGTTTATGACGCCCTTAATCTTTCTTTCTTTGTAAATTCTCCTCATCCCAACCCCTACCTCTGGCTGTGAGATGCAGACTGTCATGCTTGCAACATGCTTTCTTCATCTCTGTGTGTCACTTGCGTGCCTGTCAGCTCTGATTGACACTCTCTGGGCAGCCCCCTTAGCTCACACAACCCCCCTTCCTTTTCAAGGCCTGGGTTCCTGTAAAGTTTAGCATCCCCCTTTGATCCTCAGCTGATCCTTGGTAAAGTAAACCATTTTTAGCCTGAGTAGAGACAGGTAAGGGATATTCTCCAATAAACAGCTTTTCCAACAACTTCCCGCAGCTCCCATTGGCCACTGGGAGTTGTGAGCAGTGGTACCTGCAGAGGCTCAGGTAAACAAAGCATCTTGCAGCCTGCCAGGGGCTTACCCTGAACAAGTCGTGAACCAAGTTTGGGAACCCCTGCCTTAGAGGAAGCTTCTACTGGTATAAAAACAGTGTAACTCCATAAAAGTCAATGCATTACAGTGACTTAACTCAGATCAGAATGTGCTTCATAGCAGTGACCTTCATGTATTTGCAATACTCTGCATAAGAGCTATTTCCTTTTATTTGTTCTAAAAATTCTGCTGATCCATTTAATTTCTTTGAATGCCGCATTGGTCTCACACTATAAAACTGCAAGAAGAGGACTGTTTCTTACAGAGCGACTCATTATTTTGTACAGTTTTTCAAAACGTTTTGTAAAGGATAAGGGAGGTGAGGGTTTAAAGGCAAAAAGTAGGAGGATGATCTAGAACATGGAACCTGATCCTGCACTCATTAAACAGGACCTAGCTCTTTTACAGAACTGTCCATCCATAGATCTCAAAGCACTTTACAAAGGAGGTCACACTACCTCCATGGACAAAGCACCCATTGATATGAATGGTGCAGGATAGGGTTGTTGAGAGGCTGGATCACTCGCCAGGGGATCACTCAAGAGGAGATAGAAATTAATTATATGAACTAATTCAGAAAAGGCACTCCAAAAGATTTTGTTGTCTTCATGCACAACATGGCTAGAAAATATACTACAACAGTGCTATGAAAAAGACACTTTACTATTGTAAACAATGGTAAAATAATGAAATTTCAAATCCAGACTTTTTCCATGCTTCTCTCCTACTAAATACAGACATAAAAACTAGCAAAGAGAAGAAAGAGTCCATGAAAAATACTGTGTAGAATATAAGAAACTGTATACATACCTGTCTTTGGGTAATGGTATCCCTGCAAGTTTAACAACTGTAGGGAATATATCCATGTTACTTGTAGGCTCATCAATATGGACACCCGCCTGTACCATTCCTGGCCAGCGAAGAAGACCTGGCACACGAATACCTCCTTCCCAGTTTGTAGCCTTTCCACCTGAAAGAGTGAATAAGGCTTTTAGCAGAAAGTATATATATAGAAGCTTGAGAAGCTGGAGAAGTACCAGGGCCTGAAAGAGGAACTAGAGAGGATGTGGAAAGTGAAGGCCAAAGTGGTCCCAGTGGTGGTAGGAGCACTTGGGGCTGTGACTCCTAAGCTGGGTGAGTGGCTCCAACAGATCCCAGGAACAACATCAGAGCTCTCTGTCCAGAAGAGTGCAGTGCTAGGAACCCTCAAACTCCCAGGCCATCTGGTAGAGGAACCCGAGGTTGAGGAAGACACACCACCCACAGGGGTGAGAGGGGAATTTTTATATATATATATATAAAAAAAAAAAAATTCATGGACGAGACAAGAGAACCTGGAATATCTATCTATCTATCTATCTATCTATCTATCTATCTATCTATCTATATATATATATATATGCATATATTTACAGCTGAAATGCAAGAACAGATGGAGGGAAAAAATAATGCCTCATAAAAATTTTGCCTGGTTCATGTGGCACAAAGGCATGTGCAGAACGAATTCAAACCAGAAGTCAAAGTATAGATTTATATAGGTCTGAAGCATGAACATCCAGGAAAAATTTGCAGCATTCATAGAGGGGGAAAAAGATTTTGGTATTGAATTCTGACATTAAACAGATCAGGAAGATGTGCAATGATTTCAATCACTTTCTGGATGTCCTGAAGATCTTTTTTTTTAGGTGACAACAATTATAATTCTATCATCCAAATGATCAGATTGAGTGCATTCAACACACAATTTACAAACCCATATTTCCCTCTCTTAGATTCCATGACATCCATCACTGCCCCAGTCATCCAGTCCTCTCTTTCTAATGTGAAAGTCCAGCACATATTTATTATAAAGACAACATACTTATCCATTACTTAATGAGATGTGATTGACACAAATCCATATGGAAAAGGTATCAAATATTGTCATTATTTGCTTACATAGTACCATGGATAGGCACAGTGCTCCAAAGTGTTTTAAAAATGAATATATGAACTTGGAAAAAGTTCCTGACCAAAAGAGTTTATCAGTCCTGCTCTTATTGAAGTCAGTGGCAAAGCTCTCAAATGACATGGGTTTTCAGGAGTGATTTGGTGGGTGTTGATTGGGAGCAGGCAGATCAACCCAGGTCCTCAGAATAAAGCGTGTTTACTGAAATCCAGTGTAGCTAAGTGAATAACCAGGATTAATATTTTGGATGCATTCATTAATGTGAATGGCATAGCCCCCGGTGAGGGGGCTATAGATACAGTCACCACTAGAATTGTCTATTATGATGACAAATTGATGTTTCCTGAAGTTTGGCCTCCTGCTTTCTATTGCACCGATCTTCCTGAGATCCACCAACTTCCACAAGGACAGTAGAATTTCAGACCAAGGTGGTAACCAGGGGCTCACTCATGAAAAGGGGTCTCCAGATCTCATAACAGTTTGAGGATCCTACAGGGCCTTTGCATAGGCTTAGCGGGCAATTAGTCAGAATATCAAGATTATTTTCACAAAAGCGAAGCACTTCATGTATTTTCATCTAGATTCACAATCAGTTCCTGGATACCATCTGCTGTTCTGTGAACACTATTGAAAGCTTTATGGCCTCGTAGCTTCAACATTCTCTAAGGCAAATTGCCTTGCTGGCGTTTGTGTACTTATTTCTCAGGGCATTATTCCCACCACTTCAGATATCATGATGAGAATCATTGATCTGAGACTAGTGGTATCCTGACTTGCTCTGAAAAGATAAATATCAGTGAAAAATTTTGGATGGAAATAAAGGATGGAAGGAGGACCTGGAACTCTACTCTCCTTCCAAAGGAGAGAGAATGATACGTGCAGAACCAGGGCCGGCTTTAGGGCGATTCCCCCAATACCCGGGAATCGGGCCCTGCACCCTCTGCCGAAGTACCACCAGAAACAGCAGCAATCAATCGCTGCCGCTGTCTTCGGCGACATTTCAGTGGCAGCTCTTTCGAATCGGGCCCCACACATCTTAAAGCCGGCCCTGTGCAGAAGCAATGTGTAGAATCAGAGTGGCCAGAGGAAGCAATGAGGCAAGTATGTCAGAGGAAGAAAAAGAGTAGACCCATTGAAAAGAAATACTTCTGAAGAGAGCTGGGGCAAGTAGGACGAAGAAGATAAATTTTCTTCCTCTGTTCTTGTGAATTATTGAGTTGAAAAGCTGCTGAGAAATCTGTTGTTCACTCACCTAGGGAAGGGGCAGTTTGCCTCTCAGTATATGCAAAGGAGCCCAAGAAGCAAATGGGGCAGAACTGCTGCCTGATACTTGTAGAGTTCCACAAGGATCAACTCTTTCCCCAGTCCTTTTCAACATCTACATGCTACCACTGGTGAACTGATCAAACAACATGTACTCAAATGCCTTCAACATGCATATGAACACTACCATCAAGAGGGCCCAGTGCTTGGATGAGATTAGCTCTTGGATGAAGAACAGCTGGATGAAGCTGAACTCGAGCAAACCAGAGGTGATATTTGTTGGCAAAGGAAAGTATTTTTATGAGTTTGCAGCCACAGAGCAGTCTCTATTGGTTGACAAGACACAGCCACAATTGGCCAATGCAGTCCATAGACTCAGAGTAGTCGCTGACTAATTCAGAACTCTGAAGCTTGTCTCCTCAGCAACACAGGCTTCCATAAGCACATCAGACTTGTCCACCATTCTCTATACCGGCTTCCCATAGATTATCCAATCGTGTTCAAGGTCTCAGTTGTTATCTTCAATGCACTTCATGGGCAGTGACTAGGATAACAAGACCATCTAAAGCTCTGGGACAAAGACTGTGCTTGATAACTACATACCTCTGCCACAATGGAACTCTCAACGATAAAAATAAAGCTCATCTGTACAAGAGACAGAACTTTCTCTGGGAGCTGGTCCAAGACTGGGGAATGTACATTCCCGGAACTAAGGACCATCACAAACCTCACTGCTTTCTGCTCCAATTTCAAGGTGCATTTCTTTGACGTTTCCTTCTCATAATCACGTAGCGATGGGGGAACAAAGAACAAGTGACATATGTGTAGTCACATTACTTAATTCACTGACAGAAGGCACTTAGATACTATGCTGATAAGTGCAGTATAAGAAAACACAGATAAGAATAGACATCATCCCTGCATCGCAGCCAGGCTACTTCCTCACTTGTTTCTGCCCAGACACAATCACCATTTTGCTTTCAGGAAACAGACAAGCTGTTTAAGTCCTATGGAGGCTGAGAATAGACCACTGAACCAGAGTAATGGGTGGCTTCAACATGGGAACTAGATGCTAATGTAGCAGAATTTATTCTGCTATATAGATCTAGCTGTGTCCAGTGACAACAGAAGCATTGCCAACTTGTGATATTTGATATTTTCTCAAAACTCCAGCTGCTTCAGTTGGGAAACTGCATAAGAATTTCAGCTTTCCTTTTAAAAAGATGTTTCCAACCCTAATGATTGCAAAGAAAAGCTTGAAAATGCAAAGCACCCTAAAGGCTCAGAAACCAGGAGGCAAATGAAAAGAACCCAAACATATTATTTAAAAATAAACCTCATGATATTTTAGGGCCTGACTCATGATTTTTGAATTCTTGAGGTTGGCAGTACTACAAAAGAGGAGGAGGAGCAGCCCATGAGTCCATATTCTGGCACCTAGGCAGCGATATGCATTCTCACACAGAGACATATTTTCTCTCTTAAAGTTCTTTAGAAGTGTTTTTAAAAGATGAACAACAACAACTCAGGTTGTATTTTTATGCTTTGATGTTTACACGTTCTGAGTGACTATGGCCTTAAGCCTTATGTTTAATAGCTGATATTCCCCTTTTCCTCAGAAAAAAACTGTGGGTGCAGAAAAAGTACAGCTACAACTCTGTGTTGTCACCTACAGAGATCCCAAATTTCCATTTCCATTGAAAACATATTTTTTTCCTGTGCATAAACCTCTAATTCACATTGACTGCTATTGTTTAACTTTGTAAAGTATTTTGGGATAGAGTTTGTATGTAAGATGAATTAGGACATTCTGTGATTCTGTTGCACAGACTTAATATTTGGGCTTGGTTCTCACAGACTGATCAAAACTGTTGAAATCATCACTCTCTCTCTCTCTCACACTGGAGTTTAATCAGGGTAAACTTTTCTTCTTACTCATGTACATCAGGAAGTGGCCTCCCTCAGTCTATTTATTCTTTTGAATGAAGAGAGAATAAGCAGAAATGAATTACTTTGCTCACTTGTAGTGGACTCTTGTTTTTGAATATCTAGGATAAAAATGTGTTGCTATTTCTGGTCTTCAAACAGAACACCATTTTTAATGGCAAGACCATCTGCTAACCCCTCTGCTTATCTATTTTCAGTGTTCTCTAAAGTGTTGGATTATTTTTTTAGTTTTGTTTTTTGTTCTGTTTTTTAACTTGAATTGTCCTGGTTCTCATACAAGAAGAACTGACAAATAGAGATGGTGAATGCAAACTGTCTCAAAGCTGATCTTCTTCTCAAACAAATAGCCTTATTGCTCAGGATAGTGTATTCTATTTGGAATGTCAGGATGGTTTGATCATTCCACATGTACAATAGTAGAATAAATTAGAGACAGGGGATGAAGTCCTGGCCCACTGAAGTTAATGGAAAAACTACCACTGACTTTGATAGGGTCAGTTTTCACCTATTATTATTAACTAAAATTCTGCAGCAAAAATACCATAAACACAGTCAAATCGATTTGCATGCTAGTTCAAAAAACAAACAAACCAAAAAAACTTGTTAATTAATAGTTTTAAGAAACACTGATGAAGAAGCCTATCCCTGTAGCACATCACATTGCAGAAGACGTTGCTCAGGGGTGTGAAACACCCATACTCCTGAGCTAACATAACCCCTAGTATAGACAGTACTAGGTTAACAGAAGAATTCTTCCATTAACTAAGCTACCACCTCTTGAGTAGGTGGATTAACTATGCTGGCAGGCAAACCCCTCCCATTACTGTAGTGAGAATCTATACTGAAGCACTGCAGCATTTCTAACGAAGCTTAAGTGATTGCTTCTTGGAACAGTTCCAGAGCACACTAATGGAGAGGCTATTCTCAGCATAGGGTATGTTTACACCGGAGCTAAAGGTGTAATTTCTGGCTCAGATAGACAGACCCATGCTAGTTTTCTTCAAGCTAACATGCTAAAAATAGAAATGTAGCTGCAATGGCATGTGTTGTGATATGGTTGGATACTCACCCTAAGTACCAAGCATTTTTGGTCGGAATGTACTCGGGGCAGCTAGCCCATTCCACTGTCTGTGCCACTGCAGTGCCACTACTATTTTTAGCGCACTAGCTCAACCAAAATTAGTGCATGTATGTCTACCTAGCAAAAGCTGTGCACAGAATAGCTTATCCAAACTCTCTTGAATCCAGCAGTGAAGCAGTGCAGCATTGGCTGGAGAGTGGGTTAGCAAGCTAAGTACATAACCAGGCCCTGTATCTGGCTTGTACTACCTGCCCTGAGAGCCACACTATGCTGTCTTCATTGCTACTTTTACAAGAACTAGCTGGATTCAAGATAGCTTGAATAGGCTAGCCCATGCAAAGCTTTTCCTGTGTACGTTTCAGTGACCACAATATAATTATGTTAAACATCTTAGGGAAAGGCAAGCTGCAAAGAATTGACACTGTAACACAGAATTTAGAAAGGAGCTGTCAATAAAATGAAGTAGTTAATAAGGCCCTGAAAGTCAAAGGTATAGTAAGTAAAGACTTTACATATGGCTATGGAAAACAATGTTTGAGAAGGTCTGCATACCTCACAACAAAATCAGAACCTGGAAGTCCAGAAGTAAACTGCCCTGGCTAAATGGAAAGGTTCAAGAAGTTAATTGAACCAAACAGATATCCTTCAATATTTGAAATTTTAACTCTAGGAAAGCCAACAAACAGGGGCATAATTTACAGCAGCCAGTGAGTAAAAGAGAAATTAGGAGATTTAATATAGATTTTGAGGAGCACGTTGGAGAAGATACCAATCTTTGACCAACTCACTTCTGGTAATGAAGATGAGGTAGCCTCAGAGATTGAGGAATCAGAAATGGTGCTGGAAGAAATCAATAATTAAAAAAACCCCCAGTAATTCACCACATCCAAATGTACAAATCTAATGTAGCTGAGCTGCTAGCAAAAATATGCAATCTCTCATTACATTCAGCTACTATACTGGAGGATTAGAGGGGAGCAAATGTTCCACTCATATTTTGACTTTCCAAAGGTCTTTTACAGGTCCCTCAGAAAAGGTATCTAAAGAACTAAGCAATTGTGGGGTAGGAAAAACTCTTGTCTGATGAGATATTGAACAGTCTAGGATTGATTATTTTATGAAGGCGGCAAGAGAGGACATGATAAAAGTATACAAAACTATGAATGGTGTACAGAAGGCATATTGAGGTCTTCTGTTTTCGTCGACTCATAACACAACAACAAAGGGACATTCAATGAAATTGAAAGGTGCCAAATATAAAAATGGTATAATGAAAGGTGCCTATTGTGGAGTTTCTTGCACCTTCTTCTGAAACATCTGGTACTGGCCACTGTTGGAAAGAGGCTACAGGGCTAGATGGGCCATGAGTCTAATGGCAATCCTTAAATTTATAGGTCATTATGTAACAACATTCAGGCTAACGCAGTTAGAGGAGGACAGTGAAGATTTAAGCAGGATTTGTTTATTTGCTGATGGTGTCAAAGAGCTGGTTAACTACAGTGTCAATGTCGGGTTTTAATTTTGCATTGTATCCAGCTTTTCAGAGATCACACTATAATCAGAACATAAAGTTTCAGGAAATAATAATAGTGATGTCACCTTTTTGCAATCTAGCTAGCTGGTACCAGACACTCCATCCAAACAGCCCCTAACTTTTATTATTGGGACTGACCTGGCTGTGTATCAAGATAAATTAGTGAGTTCAAACTGTGAAGATCTGTTGTGAGCTTTTGATTTAGGGCAGAACCAATTACTGTTGAATAGACTGCTACATCTTTGATAAGAGAGTCAAGAGGTTTGATTAATATTCACACTTTCATATACAGAAAGGCATATTATTGAGATTCCCCAGCACAGACACTTAGATGCCCCTCTCATAAAGTACACCTATTACCTTCTATTCCTCTAAACCAGCTGAGCTAAATTCCAATATACATACACAAAAGCAAGAGAGATAGCTCTTTAGTCCAGTTAATTTTCTACATATATTAACATCCAGTGCCTGATAGTTTAGGACATAACAGGTCTGATTTTCAGAAGATCAATCATGCAAATGTGCACTGATCTTGCACACCCAATTTGTGTACGTAAAGAAGGTCTTCACACATAAAAATAACTAGTTATGTGTCTAATGGTCCATTTCCCTTCATGAGCTTTTAACAATCAAGCATGACATATCTTAATGTTAAAAAGATGCCTTTTGATTTGGGGCTTTAGAGTAGAGTGTGAAAGATAAAACATAATCCACTATATTTTCAATCTGTTAGGGTAAATTAAACTGATTGCAGAGATCTTTTAAACATCTTAGTTTCATTATAAATGCCTTTTATTAAGTTGCTTATCTTCCCACCTGTAATATATTAGTGCATTTATCAGCTTACCTAAGAGGAATCTGTAAATCACTTAATAATCCATTGAAAAAAACCCCAAAGGGTCTGTTTTCTTCTTTAGGCTGCTATCAGATCCATATAGATTCAACTAAGATCTGTTTCAAATTCTTCATTGTTGTATAAGTATAAATAAAATACTCTGTCTTAAATGAAAGTTCCAAAGGAAAGTACATTCCCTAGTTTTATTCATCTTCTTTCTTAGATTGTATCCCCCATTTTATGCCTGACATTCTAAAGCACTAACATTTTTAGGGCTTCCCAAATTCACTGGGGCATGCCTACAGCTACAAATATATAAGTCTACGGTGCTTTGAATATGGCAAATGCTATATAAGCGCTAAGTATTAGTATAGTTCTAATTCAGGTTAATGATAGACTTCTCTCAGCTGTCAATCTCTATAGCACAATAGGACCCCTTGTATATTCTGTAACCTCCACAGCTGTGGTTGCTGCAATTTTTGCCCTACTAAGATCTGAGATTGTTTCTCACACACTTTATAAACATATTAAAGTTATATAGCTTCCTCACATGGTGGCTCTACTATACTTTTATTACTTCCTGTGATCCTCTTTTCCCTCCCTCTAAGTTGTCTTCTCTGAAATCATACTCAAAAGCAATGTGCTACCTGCTCTGTAAAATTACAGCTGGTAAGTTTAGGGATTGGTTTCCCAATTCTCTCCCTCTATCACCCAAAAAGGAAGGGAAACAAAAATTAAAGAACCATTTGCACAAAATTTTCTCTGGGAAGAGTGAGACTATCTAAACTTGTCCATACAAGACCCAGGCATCTCTCTCCTATTTTGATGGAAGTTAAGCTCACTTTTGTCATCATAGGCCTGCTTTTCAGAGATGCCGTGTACCTGCCACTTCCATGCTGAAAATCAGGCTCTGTTTTAGCAGCTGGTACTAATGAAAACTTCACAGTGCAGTGGAACAGTAACAGTTATCTCCCTGTCCCTCTTCTTTACCTTCTCCCTCACCTAACTTTCCCCCATCCTCTCCATCTGCTACATATTGGTGAGTGGAACTGTGATATCAAAGGGAAGTCATCCTCTTCTTCCCTCCCACTCTTTGTTTTCTTCCTCTTCTCATTCTCCCCTTCTCCAGAATCACCTTGTCATCTATAATCATGTGCATATCATGACCCCTTTGTCTGAATGAGTTACCAAATCCATCTGCATATTTTGCACTGCTATTGCCTGAAGTGAAATGAGTCAGCAAGTGACATCATATCAGGGACACAGGAACAAACAAAAAGAAAAAGATCATCTGTTTAGCTAGATTTTTTGCTACTTTGACGTTCCCCTTATCTTGCTAAAAACACTATTCTCCTCTACAGCAGCACAATCTCATGGACAGCAGGTCTTATTAAAATAAGATAAACTTACTGATGGTCTCAAGCTGCCACAGAATTTCTTGAATTTGAAGTACGCATTGATTGTTTCAATAGCTGTATTGTGAGAAAAGCAATCAATTTGTGTGCCTTCGACACCCTGATCATACCCTCCTCTTGAAATCTTGTGTTCCTTTTGCTTTCATGATTCTGTCCTGTCCTCGTTCTCCTCCTACCTCTTTGGTATTTTCAGCATCTCTTTCATTGGGTCTTCCTCCTCTGCTGCTTTCCATGGGTGCCTCCTTAGACTCTGTTCTTGGCTCCCTCATCCTTCCTCTACACCCTTTCTCTGTGTGACTTCACCCACTCACTTGACTACAATTTCTGCTGACACACAGCTACCTCTTCACTCCTCCCCTTTCTTCTACTACCCAACCAGGTATCTCAGCCTGTTGCACTGATATCTCTTTCTGGATGGCTCACTGGTGTATTTAAAAGCATTTTAAGAAGTGCTAAACACTTGATGCTCATCACTTTTGACAATCAGGCCATTTATGTTTAGGTGTCTAAATAAGGATTTAGGATTCTGGACGTTAGAAGTTTAATGTTAGGAACCCAGATATGAACATTTTGGGCCTACAGCATATTATAAATGGTGCAGAGTAAGTAGCTAATTTTTGACACGTTTCTAAAAATTGTTTCAAGAAGCTCACCTTTATAAATTCCATTATACCCCCCATGGACTTCTCCAGTACTAGAGACTTCTTCAACATGTGCCCCCTGGTCAGATGTGAAGTATACAAGAGTCTTATCATTCAAATTCCATTTCTCTAGCACATCCAGAATCTTTCCTGAAAAAACAAAACAGAAAGATTTAAACTTTTATTTTTAACCTGAAAGAAATAGACATGTTTGCCCTTATTAATTTTTCAGATGTTTTTCCTTAAAAACATTATTATATATATCAACTGGCACCATGCAGAGCACACTAGGTGGCTACCACACAGAGCTCGCTGCTATCAAGATTGTGGCTTGATTGCTGCAGGGCCTCCTGATGTATAAAATGAGATTTGTGCACATCAGAGGAAAGGGCTGCTCCACAGAGAAGCAGCGACCCCATAACAAGGAGTTTGAAAAAGTTGATCATAACTGAAAGAATCACAGTATACAAAGAACAGCTAACAATGTACTAGAGCTTTGACACATGGAAGCCTTCAGAAGAGGCATGCTCACCTAGTGTATGTGCTAGAATAAGGGACTTTTGAAAGAGCAACAGTACAGAGAAGAAGTGCCTCTTGAAGCTACACGATTTCATTATCTAACTCTGCCAATCAACCACAGTTGGAAAAATGCTCTTGGGCAGATCAGAATAGACTCTTCGTAAACTAGAGAAAAAGTTTCAAAATGTACATTAACATATTTAAAAAGAGTTGGGCCCAGGGGTGGCTCCAGGCCCCAGCACGCCAAGCACGTGCTTGGGGCGGCATGCCACGGGGGGACGCTCTGCCGGTTGCCGGGAAGGCGGCAGGCGGCTCCAGTGGACCTCCCGCAGGCGTGCCTGTGGAGGGTCCGCTGGTCTCACAGCTCCGGTGGACCTCCTGTAGGCACACCTGCAGAGGGTCTGCTGGTTCCGGCGGCTCCGGTGGTCCACCAAAGCCGCGGGACCAGCGGACCCTCCACAGGCACGCCTGCGGGAGGTCCACCAGAGCTGCCTGCCGTCCTCCCGGTGATCAGCAGAGCACCTCCTGCAGCATGCTTCCCTGCTTGGGGTGGCGAAATGTCTAGAGACGCCCCTGGTTGGGTCACTTGGCTATGTTATGAGACTTCAAAATACTTTGGGCCTAATTTTCATTTATACAGAAGGCTCTTCACATTACTCTGACACTATAAACAGGCCTGGCAATGGCTGTAAATTACATTTAAACCAATGTTAAGACTTCTTTACACTGATCAAGTTTTGTAAAGGGGCTTTAGTACAAATGAGAATTAGGGCCTAATGCTAAAGTACATTTTTGTACTGAAAGAAATGTAGGATTATTGTCACTGGAAACAAACCAAGGAAAAGATATAGCACAAATAACACAAGTGTACCCTTCCCAACACTGCCCTGCCAATGAACCTTAACCTGGTTCTTCAGAAAATCCATACAGTATAAAGATAATTCAGCCTCCATGACCATTCTCCTCATCCTCTCTGCTTAACTAGTCAAGAAAAGTGACAATATGGGTGGCTATTTTGATTTGTTTATCTGTTCACTAAAAACTGGTTCCCCAGCTGAAGAATTCAGCTACCATGTTAAGTAGCATGATGCAAGAACCCAGAAATACAGAATCCATTTCATCAGGAGTGAGGCCACTTAAATAGTTTTCAGATTATATTGGCTTTCTGTCATTATCAACCTGTACTGGCTTAGAAGCAGTTACCTCATCCTTTTGCTCACCAATCCCCTTGCAAGTTGCAATTCAGTAAAATCATAGTTCTGTAATGTACTGAGCACTTACTGGAAGGGGCTGAATACCTTCATTTCCTACTGACTTTAATGACTGGGCTCTCATTAAAGGGATACAACCAGTTAAATAAGCAGTGTAAATTGTTCTGGGTTTGTAAAATAGGAGAAAAGTAGCTATATAAGAATAGGAGAATTTGTTTACATAAATTCTGAAACTTGGTGGGAGTTGAGATTTCCTAACAGAGCTGTGGAAAATCTGTTACAAAGTCTGACATTTTAAAGCTGGTGGGTTGTGGGGGGATTTGGTTAACAGCTCATGCAGCTCCATCTGACAAGTCATTTTGCTTCGTGTAGCAGGTAGGCTAAGTGCCAAAGAAAGAAAAAGGCAATTTTCCATTGGTTGTGCTTGCTAAACACTGTCGTGTCAGATGATAAAGTGGTGGTAATGCAGTCAGAAAGTTAGGTTGGATATTGCGTGGGTACATATGATTTAAAAAAGTGAAGGATAGACAAGATGACCTACTCTAATACATTTTTCTATTTAAAATCTGAAAACTATTTTTCTTAATGAACTAGGATCCCTCTAGACCAGTGGTTCTCAAACTTATTTGATAGGGCCCCCTTCTTTGTGTCTGTACTTATTTACAGCCTCCTCCCCAACTACAAATACCAACACCTAGATGTGAAGGCAAGGCAGAGAGCAGTGGCTGCTGGCTGGACACCCAGATCTGAAGGCAGCACCACGCCAGCAACAACACAGAAGTAAGGGTGGTAATGTGAAAAGTGATATTCGTCAATATCACTTTTCACAGTAGACTTAGTGCCCCATTGCCACCCTTACTTCTGCGCTGCTGCTGCCACCCCAGAGTTGACAGCTGGAGCCACATTCTGGAGGGAATGGAAGGATGGGGAAGGGGATGAGAGCTCAAGTCCGAGTGGTGGGCCTCTGGCTTTCCCCTTCATTTCTGCCTGCCAGATGTGTATGGTCCTTCTGCATGAGCTCCAGCGATACAGGGCTGATAGCCAGAGATCTTTTTAAAAAAAGCAGGACACGCCTTATGCCTCCCTTGACTCATTTCCACACCTCTCTTGGGAGGCTCACCCCAGAGTTTAAGAACCAGAGAGTATGACACCATGTGCATGTGAAAGAAAAAAGTACAATTATTACCATGTAATAGATCATGTTCAAAGAAATAATTAAAAGCACACCAAATGAACCACGAGATCTAGGCCTCCTTTTCTCATTCATGAACAATCAATATTAATTTTTCTACATGAACTGGGACAAAACAGGAAATATTCATCTGAAACTCCCCTTTCCAATGCACTCCATTTAAAAAAGAAAAGTATTTATTTATTGGCAAGTAGACTGGACAAAAAATGACCTAGTCTGAACATCATTACTGAGTTTAGACTCATGCAAAGCCATGCAAATTGTATCTATTCCAGAAAGGCAAGAAATTACATATAGAGCCTCATCCAAAGCCCATTAATGTGAATGAAAACATTCCCTTTGGCATCAATGGGATTTTTTAATCAGGGTCATAATAAGGTAATAACAAAGTCAGCATTTGGTTGATTATGCTACAGCAGGGTTAATAAATACTAAAATGACAACAATTTATTTCTAGCAACCTAAGTTTTCAGTATTTCAAATAACACATTTTGCTGTGGTTGGAAATTAAGTATCACAAAAATAAAACAGAACTTGCATTTCTATTTTCTCCTTGAACATTGACACCTTTTGGAATGAGCACTAAACAAATGAGCATAAATAAGTAATAAGATGTATTTTACTGTAAGATAAGGCACACTAAAGGGTGTTTGAACGATGTAGTTAATGTTAATACGAGCCCTACATAGCTCTGATTAGAAATTTTTCATCAAAATAATTTTTTGATGAAAAATGTCAGCTCCATTGAAAGCAGAATATAAAAACAATAGATTTTGATGAAATTTTGTTTTAAAATGAACATCAATTTAATAGTGTTGAAATGTTTCACTTGATATATTTGAACTGAAACATGCCAAAAAATATTTGCTTAGGTTTTTTTATAAGTTTGAAAAGGTCAAAATTGAAATGAAATATAATCAAAACAAAACATTTTGATATCCCCTATTTTTGTTTTTGTTTCTTGGAATTTTTGTTTTTGTTTTTGTTCCATTCCAGAACAGGGGGGAAAAAATGAAATTGTGGAATTTCCTGCAAAATGAAAAATCCAGTTCCCGCCCAGCTATACACATACAGTATCTCAATTGTGTTCAAAATGGTAAGAAAAACAATAACATAAATATGTTACACTAAGTGTAACTGTGTGTATATTTTACACACACACACATATTTATATTGGGAGCAATCACTACATAGGGTTGAAACACAAATTCCATCACAACCCTCCTTTTTCAATTGTTCAGTACTTTCTCCAATACATTATTTTTGAGTCAAAATTTTTAAGACTTGTTTGTTTTGTAGATTTAACTGAAGCTTAAAAATTAAAGCCAAGTCTGATGACTATAGGTTCAATTGCACAGGGAAATGTAATTTACACACCATGTGCCAGAAGGGCAACTAGAGTTAGAAATCGGTCTTATCCATGACTGTAGGAAGGAATAGAAACTTAGTTTGGCATTACGGCAGCATTCAAGGAAGCAATGTAACCAAGTTTGGGTGACCCTGAGAAATAAGCAAAAATAATAGCTCTACTGAATCAATAGTGAATTTGTTGCAAATGCCTCTTTGTTCAGGGCACAGATATTATTCACTGTATACCCTTGTGGCACTCTACAACTACTCCCAAATGACAGAACTGTCAGTTGAAGAGATTCACTTGAAAATTGTGGTCTGGAAAAGTTAAGAGTTCTGTTAATCCCTAAGGCTGCAGATGCTCCCGAGGCACATGCCATTTTATTGCAGGGCAATTGATTGACCAGAATGTGGTTTGGCTGATGGAGCCCAAGACCATGGAGCCAAGGTTATGCTGAAAGAGCCACGTAATTTCTGAAAGATTGCTGAGTGGTTAAAATATAAGACAGAGTTTTTCCCAGCAGTGTCATCCCAGGAGTTTGATCATCTTTGGTCCTAAATCTAGATCATTATTTCCCAAACTTGTTCCGCCGCTTGTGCAAGGAAAGCCCCTGGCGGGCTGGGCCAGTTTGTGTACCAGCCGCGTCTGCAGGTTCGGCCAATGGTGGCTTCCAGTGGCCGCAGTTCGCTGCTCCGGGCCAATGGGAGCTGCTGGAAGTGGCGCAGACTGAGGGACGTACTGGCTGCCGTTTCCAGCAGCCCCAATTGGCCTGGAGCAGCGAACCACGGCCACTGGGAGCTGCCATTGGCCGAACCTGTGGACACGGCAAGTACACAAACTGGACCAGCCCACTAGGGGCTTTCCTTGCACAAGCGGTGGAACAAGCTTGGGAACCACTGATCTAGATAATTTCCATGTAGCACATAATGTGACAGTCTCATTTTTAGTTTTTTAAATTAGAGACACATTAATGAAGGCATTAAAAAATAAGGTTTGACATTAATTAATTGATTAGTTAATAGGATTAATGCTTTGAAGTCCAGCTAAAGCTCCCCTTGAAATGCCCATATGCAAATATCCTAGCAGAATCATCTTTATATCCTGCTCCACTTTTGCTTTAAGTAATATTATAAGGTGTCAGATCTGCAGGTGCTGTCTCCTAGAAAGGTTTTTAAAAAGTGATGTCGTCAGTTTATATGGACTGATGGAATATAGCTGATTGGAGCTTGACTTTTATTCTTTGGGATGACTTTGAGAATGTAAGATTTCATCTCTACAGTCTTATCCTGGTTAACTCAGTCCAACTCATATCGAATCTCAACTTTAACATTACATTAATATTGCCCAATGCTGCAGTCCTGAATCATGCAAGTCTCTCATTGCACTCAATTCTGAATTTTTTTCAAAGAGAAATCTAATTCAAGATGTGTGTATGATATACATGTATTTGTTTAATAAATTCACTCACTTTCATTTAAAATGAATAATCCAAGAATGTTTTCCATACAATTTAAAATGTGAATCTTGTTCGTCTGTTTGAAATAATACAGATGCCTGCTAAAATCACAAAAGGACCCAATCCTGACCCATCTGTCACAACACTAAAGGTCATGCAGCCTTCTTACTCCCAAATAGGGAAGTTCTGCACCAGTGCGACCAATCCACACGATGGTCAGAATCCTGCAGAAGCGGTGTGGAACAGCTCCAGCTGAAGTTCTACTGTATAGGACAGATGATGGGTAAGGCTATGATTTAATCATGGATATTTTTAGTAAAAGTCATGGATAGGTCACAGGCTGGAAAAAAAAGTCACGGCCCGTGGACTGTCCATGACTTATACCATAAATACCCCTAATTGAATTGGGGGCAGCACTGCGGAGGGGGTAGCCTGCAGCACAAGATGCAGGAGGGGAGAGTCCTGGGGGTCTGCGGAACCAGCTGCTGAGGGGCGGGAGGGAGATGAAGCCCCGGGGGAGCAGTGCTTGCTTCAGCCACTGCCATGGGGGGAGCCCTGGAAGGCCAGCAGCTGCTCCGGCCATTCCAGAACCACTGCTCAGGCGGTCCCCAGGGCAAGCCACATCTGCAGAGCCACTCCAGCAGTGGCCAGTGTGGCTATCTCCAGGGTCAGCCACACTGGTCACTGCAGAAGTCACGGAGGTCGCAGGAAGTCATGGAATCCGTGACTACCACTACCTCCATGACAAACACAGAGCCCTAATGGTGGATACAGGTAATTCAGGCAAATGAGATACCACTGCCCCACTCAAGGCAACATTCATATATCTTTCCCCATATTTCCACTTTCTTCTGTTAAAACTACTGCATCCCTGGGTCTGTAGTGATGCTCTAAAGGACATTGGAGGGGGGAGGAGGGGCAAAGGGTGACTTGGGAGCATGAGCCACCCCATCCTCCATATACCTAGAGGAGAGAGATCATTTATTTGGTTAACAGCTCTGTGGCTGAATAGCTTTTCTAAACATCTCAGCTGGGGACTGACAGTCAGCTCTGGGGACTTGCCTCCATGTCTGGGGAAATGGGGAGGTTCTGAACATGTGCAAAGGGTCCCACAAAACTTCCCCAAATACTATGGGGGGCTGGAATCCAGGACTCGGCCTTCAGAAGGTGATGGAGCCAGACTGCAGCGTAGACAGTATGTAGTAGTCCTTGAGGGAACAGCTGCTTCACTGTCACAGATTTTGAATTATAAGGCAATTCCATAGCTGAACCCCTACCTGGTGTTCAGAAGGGTAATATTTTTTCCTTATGAAAAATAAATGTTGCGACTTCTGCATTTCAACATCTACAAGCTAAAAATCAATTTAGCAGCACTTCATCTTCCTATAATGGTTTTGAGACGAGTATTATGAAAAGAGTTTAATGTTTTGATCTGATATTAAACCCACTGATTAGCTATGCAAATTTACACTACCTGAGGATCTGCCCCAAGTATCTAGTACAATCTGGGTGCTGTGTAAAAACATGCCCAAGTACAGTAACTAAGACCGAGACATCCATGTCTTAATTTTAGCTTTTGTAGATTTCAGGTTATAAATATTCAAATTTCTGTGATAAGCTCAGAGTCATCAAGTTTCCCCTTGATAAGTATGTAAATCAGTCTGTCTCTGCAATGGGGGAGTAATTATCACTTTCAGACCTAGTCACTGAGCACAACACTTGAGAGGTGAAGATGAAAAATAATAAAACCACTGACAGCAAGACAAGAAGTAGCAGCACATACAGTGAACCATGTATACTTGCATACACTTGTTTAGCATTCTGAGCTGAAATATGGCAAATGAACTGTGGAGATTTTGGAAAGAGGCAATAGATTAGATAGATAATGTGCCATGACATCAATCAATAGAACCCAAGGAACACAGGTGATTCTGCATACAGGCAAAACATGCATGTGACTCTGGAAGGTGACAATCAGAAAAAAATTGATCCAAATGCCTGTCTAGAAAATATATAGAAAATTCCCCTAGAAAGCCAAGAGCATGGATTGATTAAAAATCATACCTCTATATTTTATTATATCAATTCTGAAAATGGAGACATTTTAATCCATAGAATAATGCAATGTGAAGTAGAATGTAACGGAGGTGGGAAAGTCCTGTATCAGTTCTAATTTGTGACTGTTATTATTTAATAGTGCTATTATGATAGCAACCTGTGCCCTGAAATCTTCCAAAAAGTATTTAAGACACTCAAGACTGGATTTTCAGAGGTGCTGAGCCCTCACAACTCCAAATAAAATCAATGGGAGCTTCAGGTGCTTCTCAAAATCAGGCCTTCAGAGATGACTAGTAACTTTTGTATTGGAAAGGTTTGCTTGCTTTGCTCTCATGCACAGTATGATGCATTCATAATGGTTGCTGAAGGAATGCATAGAAATAAGGTGAGGATTTGACCTATATTTGAAACAACCTAGAAATATGTTTATAATATGATTTCAGTGGAGCTCTGTGCATGTGCAGGGTCTGCCCAAGCACATCAAATTACAGGATCCATAAACAATTTGGGGTGCTTAGAAACCATGGTAATAAGAGGCAGGTAGATAGATAATATCTCAATAGCAACACTGAAGTCAGTGGAGCTATGCTAATTTACAACACCTGAGGATAGGCCCCAAGTACCTAATACAATCTAAGTGACGTATAAATAATAAGTAAATTATAATACATAGAATAATCATATCTCTAGGACTGTGTTTGGGTGAGGAACATAACCCAAACATGTTTATGCACTGTATTGCTTCTCACTCAGTGTTCTGATGGTATATGCAATTATGCAGGCAGATGAGTTATTTCCAGCAGATTTTTTCACGATAAATGCAATAACTGAGACACAATAGATCCTAGCAAACTTCAGGTGTTCCCTCCTCTCCCTTTTCTCTAGCTTTGCTGATAATTCCCCTACTTACCCATGGTGAACATTCATCACGTGGTTATTTGACTACAATAATCTTTCTCATGTTTTGTGAGTATGTAAATCAACTTCAGTTTCCTTGTACTGACCTGTATTATTATCTCTCATGTATATCTTTGCATCACTTGTTATATATAAAAAAAGAGACATCTAGTTTTAATTATATCAGAACCCTTTTCATAGAATATCTTTTACAGGGATTTTGTTACAAGGTAGGGAGTGAGGGTGATGAGAAAGAGTGAAGGTTGTCTTAGGTTGTTTTGATAGATTTCCCATATTACTCCTCCAATTCTAATTTGAAGGAGATGGTCTTCAAAGCCAAGATATATTTCCTCAATGGTGTTACACTGGACTTCAGTTGTGGTAAGCAAAAGCAGAATTTTGCCATATGAGCTTGGGACTTGCCTTCTTTCTATAAAAAACTAAAGCTAAAATTGCTGTGGTCAGTTAAGATATAAGTATCAATTTGCTATGTGTTCAGATTTGTGTTGTGCTGTAACTTAAAATTGAAATTGGCTTGTGGTTGTTTATACAATCTTAAAAGGATAACTTGCCTTTCAGACCCTCAAGGTAAATTTTCAGAGTAGTGGGGAGACAATAGATATGCACGGTTTAGCTGCTATGAATAAATCATCCAAACCTTGACTTATAATTATGTACAAGATAAGGGCAAAGTGTTTTCTACAGTTAGGTGCTAAATCTTTTCTTTTAATATGGGGTTCAAATTACCTAGAAAACGTAACTGTTGGAATGACGTGTTTTACATGTGTACAAAAAGTGCTATTCAATCTTTGGCATATAATAAAGCATGAAGATAGGACATAGTTAAAAAAAACAATGAGAAGTCTAGTAGCACCTTAAAGACTAACAGATTTATTTGAGCATAAGCTTTCATGGGTAAAAAACCCGCTTCTTCAGATGCACGGAGTGGGACTCCTAGTTGTTTTTGTGGATACAGACTAGCACGGCTACCCCCCTGAGATATAGTTAATGAGAGTTATAGGGACCTTTATGTATGGCTGCACTATAGGCAATATCGGATTGTAGGGCATCCATAACTGCATGGCTACTATAGGATTGAAGAGATAACATTTTTGTGATAGGTAGAGGTCAACAGTATGGCTGCTTTATGGCTACCTGGTTAGTGTGTACATTAGTTAATGAATATGTTGCTTAAAATTCACTTGAGACCTTACATTTCTTCACCATAATGCTATGTATTTCTTAACTTTTAGATTGCCTACGATACTAAATATGAGACATTGTCATGCAATTTTAGAAGGGTCTATTGTATTTGCATTTTGTATGCTCCAGCTGAGATCATTTCTTTTGGGAAATTCACAGCATCATTCTGCTAACATCTGAGAGTAAAAGGCCATTTTACACATACAACCAAATATACACAATACACTGTCTGCTGTCCTGCACCAGACTCTCCCATGTATATTATGGAAGCTTTTCCATCCAAATTTTGGAAACATTTCCTTTGGCTAAGACCTGGGAATGTTTGCAAGCTTTAATGACAGACAAGAATGCTTTTCATTTTCATGTAAACCATACTTTGGGCCAGATCATCGCTTGGAATAAAGAGTAGAGGTCCAGTGACTTCAACTATTTTCCATTATTGGAACATTTATATGTTTAAAACTATATTGGGTTAATGAACGGGGACTTGTAGGCAGGTTTCTTTATAAACTTCAAAGAACTTGATGTAAAAATAAAGTTCTAAACTCAAATTTTACGTATTAACTCAAATCATCCTAGATATTTGGATCCAAATGTATTGGGCCACAATTATGTAAAATTAAAGTTTGAGATATTCAAAGCAGTGCAGAAATTTAATCACCCAATCCCATTTGCTGCTTTCAAAACTTTAACCAAAGCATTTTTCAAATTGTTTTAGTTTGATATCATTTTTCTAATTCAATATATATTTTTAACAAAAAGAGATGACTGACATTAGAACCCAAGGTTTTCAGTATCTTCCTCTGGCCAAGCACATTCCTCTTCACTGCATTCTGAGATTGAGTCCTTTACACTGCACTCTCGGATTGGGTTTATGTTGTAAAATGTATACCGCAAAATAAACAGGATATTCAGGAAGACAGAATTAACATTGCTATTGGAATCTTTATTCCTCACATTTCCTTACTTTCACCTGCGCAAACCTAATCTTCCATGAATGCAATTGGCTTGCATTTCATTGACCCGATGTCCAGTAGGTTCCTTTTGTTTTTCTCTAAATGTGACATTCAGTTTGCATGTTTCCTGCTGCATCTGCATCTTTACTTCCCGGCGCTATAGCTCATTGGCTTTGTATCTGCTAATGCTGTTAGACATTTGAAGCCTACTATGCACTTGTCATCTGCAGACAAGACAAGCCGTGAATGAATCTCTGCACAGAGAAGTTGTTAATGCCAAGAAGAAACTTAGCTTAACAGAAAGGGGTAAACTCTGTTGTCTCTCTGCATGACATTTTGGATTTAAGTAGAAAAATGGGGAAAAAATTAAGTCTGTACAGCTTTCTATTGTTCAGTAATCTACCATTTATTTTTCCCCCTTACTGATTTTGGTTCTGAAATTGACTGTATCAGCATTCTGCACACACACAAATTAAACTCTGAAGGAAACTTCTGAAAAATGGAAAGAAATTATTTTGTAGGTCATATTAGTAAATCATAGAAGACTTTCTTAACAAACATTGTCACAGACATATGGTTCCTGCTCTTAAATGCACATATGCAGTTAGTGAAAGTAATTTAAGGAAGCAATAGGAGTTAGGTGCCTAAATACCTTGGACGCTCTGGAGCTTAGAAGCCTAAGTCCTAGTGAGTTTCAATGACAGTTAAACTCCTAAATGCCCATGTTACTTTTGAAAATGAGACCTGGGTGCTTTTGAAAATTTTATCCAGCCATGTTCTGAAAGTGCTTCTGATACAGTCAGTGGCACAGAAGATATCAAACAGAAAAAAAAATCTGTTCTGCTTTGTGGAGTGGGGATGGAGAAATACTTCTGCCTCTTCCTAGACTATGGATTGCATGTAGAACTGCTTCATGGACTCTACTGCTGCCCTGATGCTTCAGTTGCCTTCACAGTGTGAAAGAATGGCAGGGTGGGAGTACAGCATAGCGTTGGATCATCTGGGACAGTCCTCACCCTTCTGATAGTCTGTCAAGCCTCTAACCCATCCCTGTATATTGACAGGTATGGGGGTGTGATAGACATGGAACTGATATGTGATAACCTAAGAGGTAATAATTCTGTGAACACTTTATATGACCTGGTCAGTGAGTGGAATATTGGGTTATAAGACTTTCCTGTATGAAGGCTCTGATCTTGTTTAGTAGGTGGCTATGGGAAGAACAAACAAAAAGAAGGCAATGGCCCCAGATACAGATATACCAGCACACACTTGAAGGACAGTGGGCAAAACTATCAGTTTCAAGGACCTTACATCCTATCTCCAAGGAATATACAAGCTTGTTTTGACAGGCAAGGAACTTGAAGATCGAAAGGACTGAACAGCTTTTGAATGGGACCCTTCCTGATGCATAGAAGATAAATAGTGCAGTGTCTGAACTTACATACCATGCCAGCAAGACCCTAGAGGTCTTTGGGATGGAAGGGTCTATAGGAAGCTTAGACCTACTAGGATCCTCATGTGGAATGTGGTTAGATACCTTGTAAACTAGACATGCCTATAGTCAGTTTTATTACTTTAAGATCTGTTTTCTCTTAAATGCTTTTGTTCTAAATAAAAAACACTTTGCTTTAGGGAAGCTGTCTGGTTACCACTGTCATTACTTCTAGAGAGAACAGAATTGCTGGGGCTGCCTCATAAGATATTCATAGTCAGCACCGAAGATCCAATCTGAGGGCTTGGCCTCACTACGTTGTTAGCTCACACTACAACTTGAAAGTGGCAAAGAGTTCTGTGGCACCTTATAGACTAACAAACGTATTGGAGCATGAGTTTTCATGAGTGAATACCCACTTCGTTGGATTATAAGGTGCCACAGGACTCTTTGCTACTTTTACAGATCCAGACTAACATGACTACCCCTCTGATGCTATAACTTGAGTTTTGTCTCTAACCTGGCGCCTGTCCATATACAAAAATCTCCAGCTCAGGCTAAGTGGGGCTGTAAGCTCTAGCTAGCTATCCCATCAGAGGCATGGCCTGGAGCTTGAGGGCTACTGCCACTTGAGCTAGCAATGCAATAGAGATGCAGAAGCTCAAGTAACGACAACTCATCAGCTGCTAATCCAAATACTGTGTAGGTCAAATTGTTTCAGAGTGGTAACCCTCCCTGAGCAGAGCACTCGAAGTAGGCTAGCTTGTACACTTGACGTGGGCTAGCTCAAGTGGAGTAACTCAAATGTACTGTACTAACTTGAGCTAATGGTTGCAGTGAAGACAAGCCCTGAAAGTGAGAGAATTGTGTGATTCTACTAGAGAAGATGTCTTTTGGTCTGCAACCTTAACAAGTTGCATTCAAACAGGCCAGGAGGGGTCAAAGGTGCAGTTATGCTGGTAAATGTAACATATATGATTGGGACCTTGCAGTGCTGAGGTCCCCACTGCACAGAAGGGAAGCATTCTGAGCAAAGCCCCTCAGTATCATGCCCCTTTCCTTGCACAGTGGAACTGCCCTGCTCCTGCTGTCAGACATGTCTTTATGGATGTGGAGGAGGGTACAGGATTTGCCCCATATATAAATTCTCTTTTCAAGGACCTGTTTTTTCTTTCCTTATGTGCATATAACACCAATTTAAATCTGTGGGAGTTGTGTACAGATGGATGACAAGCAAGTGAGCTGTGAAATCTCCATTCTTCCCAGAAACACACACAAGCATGTCCACAACACATTGCAGTTTCAGTATCATGTGGAGAGCGGTTTAAGTACACAGAATCAAGTGGCTTTTTATTCTTAAGCCTACAGAACATGCAGTTGCTCTACAGCCAGAAGTTGATTGTAACATTAAGCTATACAGTGATAAATATGCATAAACGTCAGTATCTAGGGATATTTCTGGTTATGGTATATTTAAAATATCAATAGTAGCTGTTTAAATTATCTTCCCTTTCTGTACTCCTTTTCCAGATACCTAAGGTTAATAGGAAACACAGGAAGTAGTAATTAAATGTCAATCACAGTCAGCTCAAATTCTGAGACAGTGTTATCGATCTTACACTTCTAGCACTTTTCATCCAGATGGACTCCCAAAGTTCTCCTTAACTCATGTCTACAGGAATCACTCATCCATCATTGACAGGAAACCACTGAAGAGTAAATTGCAGCCACTGTTTGACAGGACATAGCAACGCAACAGATTAGGGCAGGAAGTGACTATAACAGAAATTTAGGGAGGGGGGATGTAACTACTCCAATTGGATTTTGGCCCGTACACCAAGTGTAACACCTATTTCTTGTAAAAAATATGTAGTGACTTTTTAAAGGCCACATATTGGTCTTCTTTCTTAGCCAAGTAGGAGAAAAGCCACCTGCTGCAGCACAGTGCCCTTAACATCAGGCTAGGACACTGGTTCACTACTGACCCAGAGGAGCTGTATGGAGAGGTGCTGATGATTCAGGGTGGTGACACTTCTACCCTGTTGCAGTACTAGAATACTGCCTTATCATTGGGCAAGAGGCTTTGGACCTAAATCAAGACATTAATAGAAACAAGAATAAATCTCTCCCTGATTTCAGCTGCACAACCATCATACTGTACGTTTGCTTTTCTTCTCTCTCTCCTTTGCAAACAACACTCCTATAACTTCTTGCTGACAGCAATATGTGTGTTGCTCTTTGCCAGCCAGCTTCTGGCAGGAAGTTCCTGTGTTTTCTTTTCTTCCCTGCCAATATTTGACATAGACAAACCTTGCACATCTTAGGAGGATCTACTGTTTGGCTGCTACACCACAGACATTGTGGCTAGATCTTAAAACCAAATACCCTTTGGTTCAACCATATGGACTTTACAATCTTTTCTTAAAAGAATAACATAAAATTTGTTGTTTTTTTTTCAAAAGGACCAGATCTTCAGCTGATGTAAATCAACATAGTTCCATTGACCTCAGTGGAGTTATATCAACTATATTTACATTAGCTGAAGATCTAGCCCAGAGTGTTTAAAATGAATGACCCAGAGATTTTCCCCTGGAGAATCCTATAGTTTAATTAGGTATCTTCATTTTTAAAGGCCCTATAAAGATCTTTTATAAATATTCAGTAAGATTTGAATTTTTGCCAAACAGAGGGACTTTCTATGGCTATACTAAAGCTCTGAAGTAAAATACGTCTTGTGAAAATCTCTTTCTACATGGATTTATCAGGATGCCTTCTTCCATTCTAAAGGGAAGAACAATGAATAACTGAGCATCCTGGACTTGGAAAATGCTTATATGTATCAAAGAAACTTCACTTTAACTCCAAATAGAAGTGTAAGATCCCTTAGAAAGATAAATCTTAGAATAGAATCAGAATCATAGAATATCAGGGTTGGAAGGGACCTCAGGAGATCATCTAGTCCAACCCCCTGCTCAAAGCAGGACCAATCCCCAGGGCTTTGTCAAGCCTGACCTTAAAAACCTCTAAGGAAGAAGATTCCACCACCTCCCTAGGTAACCCATTCCAGTGCTTCACCACTCTCG
>NC_133769.1:239282586-239284616 GCF_003597395.2 Chelonoidis abingdonii
CCTGGATTTTCTGTGCACCGCTGTATTGCTCTCCTAGCAGATATCAAGGTGATTGAAATCTCCCATGAGAACCAGGGCCTGCGATCTAATAACTTCTGTTAGTTGCCAGAAGAAAGCCTCGTCCACCTCATCCCCCTGGTCTGGTAGTCTATAGCAGACTCCCACCACGATATCACCCTTGTTGCTCACACTTCTTAACTTAATCCAGAGACTCTCAGGTTTTTCTGCAGTTTCAAACCGGAGCTCTGAGCAGTCATACTGCTCTCTTACATACAATGCAACTCCTCCACCTTTTCTGCCCTGCCTGTCCTTGCTGAACAGTTTATATCCATCCATGACAGTACTCCAGTCATGTGAGTTATCCCACCAAGTCTCTGTTATTCCAATCACATCATAATTCCTTGACTGTGCCAGGACTTCAGAAAGGACCTGTATGTTCTTCATATTAGAATTTTATTACATTGTCTCTTCAAACTTACATTATTCTGGTTTCTGCAGCACTACATACACAGACACACTCTAATATACCAATATACGTGGGACCTGATGAAAAAATTGTAGGAGTGGATGTCCAAAGCCGTTTGAGAAAAAGAGCCATGGCAATCCAGTAGGAGGGTTTTACACAGAGGAAATACAGACAAAGGAAGGGATGGATGATCTGTCCATGGCATAGTAGGTAGAACAAGAGTAAACCAGAACAGCATAAGCAGAACAAGAGCGAGATTCTGCCCTTGGATGAGAGTGCACCTCTCCCACTGAAGTCACTGTAGGCAGCAGTGTACTTGAATGAGGACAACATTTGTCCCCATTAGTAGATATGGAGCTATGTCCAAACTGACCTAAAAGTGATCTTACAGTCTTTAATGGGATGCCTCATATGACTGATGGACCAAAACTGCTCTTAGCATCTGGGAAAACAGAATAACCTCAAACAAACAAACAAACAAACAAACAAAAAACTCTATTTTTAGATAAAGTAAGGATGCATTTCTTCTAAAATCAATATATCGTAGATTTACTTCCTCCCTACCCCCTCTTATTTACACAATAGCTCAAACAACCAAATTATGTATGCATCAAGTTTTATAACCAAAACAGTTTTGTTTTCAAAAGCCAGTTTTCAAAGCTTCTGGTAGTGTCAGAGTAGCTTATTTTCCTTTGATCCCCTCTTCCTGTTCCTAAGAAAATGCTATTTACTATCCAACTCCCCAAAGCAAATGTATAAATGCATTCGTTAGGGGCTCATTACTGATGCAACTTGTCAGCAAGAAACAGCTCTGTAGATCTAGCTAGCTGTCAGGGAAAGTCTAACTTCAAATTTACTAAGTTCAGAACCAAGAAATCACAGACTTTTAAAAGGCTGTTTTCTTATTACACCTGAAAATATAGTACCAATGGTTCCTAACCATTCATCATATCTTCTTTATATTCTTTGATTCATTACTCATTATTAAATGATTTTGAAAGCCTCTGCATATGCTGATAATTTTGTAGACAGGGACCAATTACATCTGTTCATATTATACTGTAAATAAAAAATCAGCATGTGAACCCTTACTGACTGATAACTTGTTTAACATTTCTACAGCTTTCTGATGTCAAAAATCTATTCCACTCTGGATAACAAGCAGACCTGTACCTGTCAAACTAACTATTTTAACCAGTCAAAACTGGTATTTTGTATAGTTTTGCTACAAATGCCGAGACATCCTGTGTTATTTTTTCAAACAGCCAGGATCAAGTTATGCATGGGTTTCCAGAAAAACAGAAGTTTATATTTAACCAGCATGCCATCCTTTAATTTTCTTTCAGTTTCAAGCACTTTTAAGTTTTATATTATTCCTCAGATTAATGCTGTCAAGGTTTCTTTTCCCAATTTGAACTTTAGAGTACAAAAAGTGAGCATGAACACTTCTAAGCTTAATTACTAGCTTAGATCTGGTACACTGCCACCAGCCAGAATTTAGTGTCTGGCACACTTTCTGTTCCCCCAAAACCTTCCCTGGGGAACACAGATCCAAACCCCTTGG
>NC_133769.1:239288095-239314072 GCF_003597395.2 Chelonoidis abingdonii
GGACTTGGGCTTGGTCCCTCTGGAAGCGATGTAGGTGATGGGGTTGTTTTCGTTGATGGTGAACCGCTTTCCGCGGTGCACTATGCGATATTTCAGGCTCTGGCTGAGCCTCTTGGGTAGGGTTGTCTGCTGCCTCTGCCAGTTCAGGCCCGCTGGTGCCCTCTGGCGTTGAGGTTGTAGATGTGTTTGCAAGCGCTGGCATCACTGCTGGCAATGGTTCTGGTGTTGGTTGCTTTTCCAGTTCCGGTTCAGGGACTGGATTCATTCTGGCTGTAGCATTCATGGGTAGAATATTCGGTTCCACCACCTCTGTCCGGGTCTCTAGTAACACAGACAGGGCCCTTGTGGATGGCTCAGGAACAAGGATGAGTTTGGAAGCTTGCCTGGCTTGGCTGCGTGTAACCATGCCCACCCTCTTGGCCAGCTTCATCTGGTTGGACAAATCTTCCCCCAGTAGCATGAGGTTGGGATAATTGTCATAGACTGCAAAAGTCCACATTCCTAACCAGCCTTTGTACTGGACAGGGAACTCAGCTGTAGGCAAGTTTACAGATTTTGACATGAATGGGTGAATTGTCACTTGGGCCTCTGGGCTGATGAATTTGGGGTCTACTAAGGATTGGTGGATAGCTGACACTTGTGCCCCTGTGTCTCTTCATGCGATAACCTTCTTTCCACCCACTCTCAAGGTTTCCCTTCACTCCGAGGGTATTTGAGAGGCATCTGGACCAGGGGATCCTTAGTGTGATGGTGGTGTAATGAACTGTACTCGGTTGGGGTTCTTGGGGCAGTTGGCCTTTATACGTCCCAGTTCATTACTTTTAAAACAGAGTCCTGCTTACTGCTCACTGGGCCGAGGTGGATTGCTGAAGACTGGTGAGGTGGGACAATAGGGAGTCTGGGGCTTTCCTTGGGTTGTAGGTGGGGTCTTGGGTGATAGGGTTTATTTTCAGTTTGCCCCCTGTGATATACGCTCCCCTTGCTAGTAGTTTTTTTCTTTTCTGCCACTTCCACCCATTTGGCTCCAATCTCTCCCGCCTCGGTTACAGTTTTGGGCTTCCCATCTAGGATGTACCTTTCTATTTCCTTAGGAACACCCTCTAAGAACTGTTCCATTTGCATTAGGAGGGACAGCTTTTCCAGAGAGTTAGCATTTGCTCCTGATATCCAGGCATCCCAATTCTTTCCAATGTGGTAGGCGTGTTCGGGTAAATGACACATCTGGTTTCCACCTTAGGGCTCTGAACCGCCGACGGGCATGCTCAGGTGTTAGCCCCATTCTGATTCTGGCCTTGGTTTGAAAAAGTTCATAATCGTTCATGTGTTCCTTAGGCATTTCAGCCGCCACCTCTGCTAAGGGTCCACTGAGCTGTGGCCTCAGCTCTATCATGTACTGGTCTGTAGAGATGTTGTACCCATGGCAGGTCCCTTTCAAAATTTTCTAAGAAGGCCTCAGTATCATCACCTGCCTTGTAGGTGGGGAATTTTCTGGGATGGGGAAACAGTACCTGGAGAAGGGTTGTTAGGGTTGGCTGTTCCATCCTGCTTAGCCTGCTTGCTAATTCCAGGGCCTGCTGGTGGGCCTCCTCTTGAGCTCCAAAGCCTCCGGTGGTCAGCCTCTTTGGCTTTTCTTCTCTTCCTCTCTCTCTTCTCTTTTTTCCAGCTCTCTTCTTTCTGTTTCATCTCCATAGTTCCATCTGTGGTCAGCCTCTTGCTTTCTCTTCTGCATCCAGCCTAGCCATTTCTAGTTTGTTAAGTTGCTTCACTGGTACTTCATTTTTCTGCTTTTCTTGTGCTGGCCACACCCCCTCTGCAGCTCACTGAAACCTGGATGCACTCAGCTCAGGGCTGCTTGGTTAACAGAGATTTTCTAACTAGCTATACCCGAGAGGTAGAAAGAAAGAAAACAATTCAACTTGTAAATTCCTTTTTGCTGTCTGCTTGCTCACAGCTTGAAGCCTCCTCTTAACAAAGACCCTTGTTAAAAAACTTAACACCTCTGCCCTCAGGCTGCTTTCCAAGCAGCTAGAAAGGAGAGAAAAAAAATCCTACTGGCTTTTGGTTCCTAAAATCCCACACCGCTGCTCACCATGTCAAGGTTTCTTTCCCCACTTTGAACTTTAGAGTACAAAAGTGGGGACCTGCATGAACACTTCTAAGCTTAATTACTAGCTTAAATCTGGTACGCTGCCACCAGCCAGAATTTAGTGTCTGGCACACTTTCTGTTCCCCCAAAACCTTCCCTGGGGAACCAGACCCAAACCCTTGGTCTTAAAAACAAGGAGAATTAACCATCCCCCTCCTTTCCCCCCAGACTTCCCCTCCCTGGGTTGCCTTGAGAGGCTTCACACAGATCCAAACTCCTTGGATCTTAAAACAAAGAGGAATTAACCATCCCCTCTTCTTTTCCCCCACCAATCCCTGGTGAGTTCAGACCAATCCCTTGGATTTAAAACAAGGAAAATCAATCAGATTCTTAAAAAGAAAGCTTTTAATTAAAGAAAGAAAAAAGTAAAAATTATCTCTGTAAAATCAGGATGGAAAATGCTTTACAGGGTACTTAGCTTTATATAGCCCAGATTTATATCCCCCCTCTAGCCTCAGGTTCAGAGTTACATCAAACAGAGGTAAAAATCCTTCCAGCAAAAAGAACCATTTACAAGTTGAGAAAACAAAAATAAGACTAATCTGCCTTGCCTGGCTATTACTTACAATTTTGAAACATGAAAGACTGATTCAGAAAGATTTGGAGAGCCTGGGTGTACGTCTGGTCCGTCTTAGTCCCAAGAGCGAACAACGAAAAAAACCCCAAAAGAACAAACAAAGACTTCCTTCCACCAAGATTTGAAAGTATCTTGTCCCCCTATTGGTCCTCTGGTCAGGTGTCAGCCAGGTTTACTGAGCTTCTTAACCCTTTACAGGTAAAAGAGACATTAACTCTTAACCATCTGTTTATGACAAATGCTGTCCTACTTTGTTTTTAAATTCCAGTCTGCTTTAGCAATTAAAACAAAATCAATTAAAAAAAGATATATCTAAGATACTTATATGGCGCCCATAACCACAGAAGCTAAGCATGCCCCAATCCTTAATGTATTTAGCCTCATAACAACCCTGTGAGGCATTAGTCCCATTTTTATCGATGGGGAACTGAGGCACAGAGAGACTTAACCAAAGTCATACATGAAGTCTAGGAATTGAACTCAGGTTTCTCAAATCCCCAGCTTGTGCCCTAACCACTGAACCATCCTCCTTCTCCAAATAACATTGTTAACGTAAAATAAAGTGAAGGTTATTCTGAGACAGAAGAAAAAGGATGCATGTGTGAGGGGAGGGGGAATCAAGTGTGAAGGCCTGACAAGGTTTTTGTCATGCTGGGATATCACCACACTTTGGATATCTCCAGTCTGTATGCATCTATAATGCACTTTTCTCCATAGTGTCTAGATCCCGTGTACAAAAGTGAGATTCATACTGATTCTTCCTCAAAAGACCTAAACTCACCAGCCCTACCCTAATTATTTTCCATTGGAGGTTGTGTTCCCAGAGGGCATGGCTGGCTCTGTTACAGCTCTGTTATTGAAGGAAAGCTTTGTACACAGAGATAGATCTCTTCCATTAAGTCTTCAAAATGGCAAAACAGCACACTGCTACACTGCATGCGTCTTTCAGGAACATCTGGAGTACATACTCATGTAATGCCTCTCCACCACCCCCGCCTGGGTACAAATAGCAGTGTAGCTTGTGAGGCATGGCTTAGGCAAGTAGAGTAAAAACACATCCAAAGGGTGTGGGTATGTATGCCAGAACATAGCATACATGTTATCTACTCACCCAAGCTGTGCTTTCTTGTCTATTTTTAGCAGTGTAGCGTCTCACCACCTCCCCACCGCTGGAGCCTTTCCTCTTCACAGGAAAAGAATCCCCCAGTAGGGAAAGTCTCTGGCATGAGAGAGGCACTGGGGAAAAGCTCTGGTAGCTCCCCTCTGCTGGAGCCCTTCCCATCACGGGGAAAGCCTCTGGCAGCAGGAAAAGGTTCTGACAGGTGGGAGCCATCAGGGAAAGACTGAGCCTTTCCCTCTGCCTTCCCCCTGGGAGAGCCTTTCCTTGACATAGTGAAAGACTCTGTCAACTGGGAGCTATGAAACTTTTCCTTGGTGCCTCCCCCACCACAGGCTTCCATTGACACACACAGCTACACACCGCAGTGCTTCTCACTGCTTAATATAGCTACTCTTACAACTCAGACCACCACCAGTGATGTGTAATATAGACATAGCCTCAGAAGGCTCTGAATCTACCCGCTCATTGCATGTATCACTCTGGGGCCCGTTTGCTATAATATTCTAATTTATTGCAATTACCGTAGTGGGGCACAGAAAAAAAAAGATGTCTATTAAGACAGATTGTTCCCTCCCCATTAAGAGCTCTGAAGATCAACACTTTTAACCGGATCAGAAGCTAGTACAGAGTAATGCATGATATGCATTCTCTGGTTCATCCCCACTGGAGAGACAGGATCCACATGGTGGACCAGTTAAATCTCCACTGTGCATATCAAGTTTTAGGTGTCTCAAACTAGACATACAAAATTAATGGATGCTTGTTACCTTATTGTGCCTGAGCTCCCCATCGGTTCATTTGGCCTATCACAGCCCAGCTCAGGGAAGCCAATCCAGTGGCACCAGGGCCAGGAAAGGATAAGGTGTTGCAGGGGGAGAGCCCGCCCTGCATGCTGATGTGTGCATCGCGTGATGCTGTGGTGCTAGCCAATGGGCCAAAGTAAGAAGCTGGGCTCAGCCCCATGGGACAAAAGCCATCATTGCTGGGTGAGCGCATGGCAGACTCACTGTTCAACCCCCTTCCACCCGAGGCAGGAATGACCCATCTTCATTCCACAGGAGTGTTGGGAAAATTAATTAATTTATGTTTATGAAGCACTCCGATATTATAATGAAAAATCCACGAAGAAACTAACAATTCTGTATTCAGAAGAGGTTGTGACTATTGTGCAGTAAATAAGACCACATGCTGAACAGAGGAGAAAACAAAATATTGAATAGCTGCTCATTCAGTGAGCATAGTCCATCCTGAGCACTGGATTAGGTGGGTCCTGCGGACAAAATATATTTGATAACATAAGTATCATAATGTATACACACAAGTTAGCTGAAATAAGGTTGCATAGACAACCTCAGTGTTGGCATTTCCTAACTTTTGAGTGCTTGACTTAATGTTATTTTAATGTGCTTTTTGTGTTTAATTATTTACAGGCTGTACTAGATCTCCAGGAGTCCTGGACAAGCAATTACAGACAGTATCTTGCACTATAAGGAATATGGATGAAATGCCTTAATATGTCTGTCCAGCTCTAGTTTCTGTGATTCTTTGTTTCAAATTTGGGCTTCTTTCTCATACAAAGTGATGTAAGTTATATCATCAATATCCCTCATTACTCAACTACATTCTTTATGTAATTATTATGTGAGCTATAAATACCTAAACAGATATGTCCAGGTGTTGAAAAAGGATCATAAAATCATGTTCATAGTCAATGCTGAGAGATTTCATCTTCACAAGAGGCACATTCTCCAAAGCTGGCATAGTGAGATATAAATCACACCTCTCTATGCCAGCCTGGCTCCTTGCACTGGATAGGGGACTCACCTTTAATGCTTTCCTGCAAGGTTTCTGCTGAGACAGAGCAGATTTAATTCCTGATGACAGTTTCAAACAATCCCTGCTAAAGGGTCTGTTGAGGTGAGGCGCTGGATTGTCATATGCCCAGCTGCTCTGGTTATATATTCTTCACACTCTTTGGGTAGTACTATCCCCCTCTAAACTCTCTGCTTACAACCTTCCCCCAAACAGAATTTGCACCACTAGCAACCTCCATCAAGGTATATGCAGAAGCCAGCACAGATCCTGTGGTAAATTTAGGCCAAGAATGTCTTTGTTGTCTTGATTGCCATTCGTAATTAGTATTCCCATTCACACTTTAAACAAGCATCAATATCCTACTATTTCAACTCAATGATTGATTAAAAATAAGGAGGAAAACTTAATTCTCTGTGAAGGTGTGTGGGTGGTAGAAAGTTGTTGATTGCAAAACTTTGCATCCTTATTGTTTGGAGAGGAATTTGTGGAGTTGTTGGGTTTCTTTTATCCGTAGGTGGCTTACAAGCATTTGCTTTTTTTCTTGTTATGGAAACTTCAGATCTTCTCAAGAGTAATGTTAATTTTCTAGCTGATTACAGCATTTCCGTTCACAAGTCTACAAAATATGTTCTCTCAGTGTTTCTTTTACAAGGCCCAATTTTCAGGGCTTCATAACTTTGGGTGAATTAATTAATTTTGGAAGTGATACAAATTATGGTTGCAAAATAAAATGCACTAGTCACAAAAACTTTTTGTGCTGGCATAGATTAACCACTTCCCTACTGGCTGCTGATGAAGCCTCTACAACATCTGACAGCAAATTTCTTCCATGGGGTAATTTCAAATGCAAGCATCTGGTGCATTATAAAGGAGATTTCCACTATATAGTACTCTACTTGAATGTTAATCAATATCATTAAACTTGACTGATTAAAAAAATACTATAGACGTGGCTACCTATGTGGATTATAATCTTCTAAATAATGTTTTCAGTGGAGTTTTATTTTGTACGAAGATGTTATAAAAACATGCATGTAAGGGGGAATTAGATGACTCAGGAGGTTTATCACACTTGAAATGGGATGTGGAGTCTTTCATTACAAAGTCACCTCTTAAATCCAGCCCCAGTCAGTAGTGACTAAAAATCATTACTGTTTGATGACATATGAAATGACTTTGGGTCTTAGCCCAGATCTGTTTGGAAGGTATCCACCCTTCAGAAGACACCAACCTAAATGTCGAAGCTGTATCCTTGTTGGCAATTTCACCAGCAAAGCCAAAGACTAAATACTTCTGGAGTCTTAACTACCTTCTCAGCCCTAGAAATAGTTCTCCAATGTTAAAGTTAAAAGCAGACTGGCGGAATAGTATGGGGAAGCGCTTTACTATCAAAAACATATCCGTTCTTGTAGACTGATAAAAAATTCCATTTCCTATAGATGCTAATCAATCACCTTTCATGGCAATTGAATTAATTTTCTAAAACAAGGATGACCAACTGTGGCCTGGGGGGCATATCTGGCCCACCAGATCAGTTCATTTAGCCCATCACAGCCCAGCTCAGGGAAGCCAATCCAGTGGCACTGAGGCCAGGAAAGGATAAGGTGTTGCAGGGGGAGAGCCCGCCTTGCATGCTGATGTGTGCATCGCGTGATGCTGTGGTGCTAGCCAACGGGCCAAAGCAAGAAGCTGGGCTCAGCCCCATGGGACAGAAACCATCACTGCTGGGTGAGTGCATGGCAGACTCACTGTTAAACCCCCCTCCACCCAAGGCAGGAATGACCCACCCTGCAACACATCCTCTGGGGAGAGGACCCAATGTCATACTCCCTTATGTCACACCCCCTGGCCCACCAAAGAATTTTAGTGGTTTCTGTGGCCCTCATGTTGCCCATCTCTGTTCTAAAATGTTAGTATTCTGACACACCTCAACAAAAAGTCAAGAAATGCAAAGTTAACTGTATCTTATCTCACATATGTCATCCTCTTAAAGTTTGTCAGTCTCACTTTTAAGTTTCCTGAATCTGCTTTGTTTGCGCTTCAGTCTTGATTAGCTGCTTGAATTTAATAAACCAGGCCCTGACTGTGTATTGCCTTTCACTTTGTGCTACCATTCTGATTCAATAGCACTTTACAGAGGTGTAAATGACTGCAGAAGAAGCAAAACAATGAAAAATTTGCCCCCTATCGTACAGCCCTATGCTGAAGTCTTGTACAGGGAAATAATTGAGAGCAACAAATTAAGAGTGCCTCATTCATTTTTTCTAGGGCATAAGTGAGTCTTGTTTTTGTTTTTCATATTATTATTCTCTACCTTTATTTCTTTTTAATATAATCCAGGGTTCACTAGTTTACTGCTGATTTATTATTCCTTCACGTAATGGAATTAATAGAGTGGGATTCTAAATAAATGCTGATTGCATACAAATCCTGCTTAGTAAAATATGGCTGTGAGAGCCACACTAATAGCAGCTCACATATTATGACTAAATGAAGGGGCAGTTTTAATAGGTTTAGCTGAATGTCATACTATTTCCCAGAAGAATAAAAAAAAAAGTTATTATTAGACATAGGATAGCAAATTAAAAAAAATATTTCCTATGAATGCAGTTTCAGTGCTGAGTAATTTAAAAATAAAAAAAATGATGCTTTCCTTTGATAACTTTCTCATTAGAAATAGTCTCTCAAGTTTAAAAATCTGAGCATTTATAACTTCGGCATAAGATTTCTAGAATGCAAAAAGGGTTTCTATTATAAAACACAGATCCACCATATATGTTGCTCTACATGTGGAAGACACTAACAGATGAATTAGAGAGAGTGTAGTACATATTTCAGCATCTCAAGAAGTGGCTCTCTTCTGCCCTTCTGAATATTTGTGATCATTTAGACTCCATGATAGTTTTCATAAGAGTAGGAGTGTTGCTGATTGTCCTAGTATTGGTGTACTGGACAAATTCCAGTTTCATTAATTATATTCTGCCTATCCAAATTTCTCATACAATCCTAATTTCAAAAGTTTTCTCTTCTTCTCCAAAGATGCAATTCTTTGCTGTGCTGTATAAAACAGTTGGGTCAATGCATATGATTCCCATTAACTTTAATGGGTTTTGGATCGGGCCCTTAGGATCATAGAAATGTAGAACTGGAAGGGACTTCAACAGGTCATCCAGTCATGCTTCCTGCACTGAGGCAGGATTAAGTATATCTAGACGATCCCTGACAGGGTCGTTGAACCTGTTCTTATAAACCTCCAATGCCAGGGACTCCACAACCTCCTTTGGAATGCTATTGCAGTGTTTAAATATCCTTATAGTTACGGGGAAACTTTCTAATATCTAATCTAAATCTCCCTTGCTAAAGATTAAGACCAATCCTTCAGGAGAGTTAGGGTATGTCCGCACTGCTATTAGACACCTGTGGCTGGCCTGTGCCCAGTGCTTTGGGCTTGGACTGCAGTGCTATTTAATTGTAGTGTAGACTCCTGGGGTCAGGCTGGGGCCCGGGCCCTAGGACCCCGCAATGTGGGAAAATCCCAGAGCTCAGGTTGCAGCCTGAGCCCAGAAGTCTATACTGCAATGAAACAGCCCCACAGCCCAAGTCCTAGTCAGCTGGCATGGGCCAGCCATGGGTTTCTAATCGTAGTGTAGACATACCCAGAGAGAGCAATTGATCACAGTCTTTTTTATATCACGCCTTAGCATATTTGAAGACTTATCAGGTTGGTGTCCCCCCCCAGTCTTTTCTCAAGACTAAACATGCCTACCTTGTTTAACCTTTCCTTGTAGGTCAGGATTTCTAAACCTATTGCCATTTTTATTGCTCTCCTCTGCACTCTCTCCAGTTTGTCCATGTAGTGGTCCCTCAGCCTCAGGCTTGGAGGGAGGCCAATCTGTCTCACTGTGTCAGGCAACAAACAACAATTAGCAGTCTATAGCTCTAGCTGCTGGCTGGGGCAGAGCAGTAAGCAGTCTCAAGACCAAGCCTCCTGGCTAGGGCAGATGGCGATCACAGTCTGGGATTCGGACCCTCTGGAAGAGGCAGAGCAATGAGCAGTCTTTAGCCTGAGCCTCCTGGCAGCCAGCAAACAGTCTGGGGCTCTAGCCCTCTGGGTGGGGCCCAGAAAGGAGCCGGCTTTAGCCTAGGCTTCCTGAATAAGGCAGCCAGCAAACAGAAGTTGGAGCCCTCACAGCCTTCTGGCTGGGGCAAGTCAAAAACATGGCACAGGCCATCCAGCCAAGGGGAAGCAGGCTGCCAAATCAGGGGTGGGATTGATGGCAGGTGGGTAGGAGGACCCAGGCCCATCCTACTCTACTGGGTTCCTGCCCAGGGTACTAACAATGGTGAATGGTCCTGCCACTGGGTCAGTAGGGATCTCACCAAAACATGCTGACTCGCTCTTCGGCAGCCCAACTGGACTAATGTCTGGTTTCCCTTGGCTACTTCCTACCACAGTGTTGGGCAGGGCTTGGTGGTCCAAGGGTCCTCCATCTCTTCGGGACATATGGCTGATGGCAGTCCTGGTAACTCCTCTCTATGGCTGGGGAGCAGGGTGCTGCACAGTGCAGTTTCGGGTCTGAGTTCTGCTAGGGGTATCTGCCTTCTTCCCTTGCTCCTGCCCAACTGAGCTGCAGGGCTCAACACTGAGACTTCCTGCCACACCTCTCTGCTTCCTGTGCAGGGAGCAGGGCTGGTTTGATTCTGCCTGTCAAGGCAAGTGTATTGGTCCCTCACTCTCAGGCTCAGAGGGAGGCCACTCTGCCGCACTACAGTCCACATCTTTCCTGAAGTGGGGTGCCCAGAAGTGGACACAGTAGTCTCGCTGAGGCCTCACCAGTGCCTAGTAGAGCAGAACAATTACCTCCCATATCTTACGTGTGACACTCTTGTTAATACATCCCAGAATGATATTGGTCTTTTTCACAATTGCATAACATTACTGACTCATATTCAATCTATGATCCGCTATAACCCCCATACCATTTTCAGCAGCACTACAAGCTAGCCAGTTATTCCTTATCTTGTAGTTATACATTTGATTTGTCCTTCCTATGTGAAGCACTTTTCTTTACTGAATTTCATCTTGTTGATTTCAGACCAATTTTCTAATTTGTTAAGGCTGTTTTGAATTTTAATGTTGGCATCCAAAGTGCTAGCAATCCCTCCCACCTTGGTGTCATCCACAGATTATATAAGCATAATCCCCATTCTAAATCATGAATGAAAATATTGATTAATACCATCCCCAGGACAAACACTTGCATTACCCCCCTATCTATGTGCTCCCAGATTGACAGAAAACCGTTGATAATTACTCTTTGATTATGGTCTCTCAATAAGTTTTTCACCCACCTAGTAGTAACTTCTTCTATACCACATTTTCCTAATTTGCTTATGAGTGTATCATGTGGGACTGTGTCAGAAGCCTTATTAAAATCATATTATATCACATTTACTGTTTTCTCCCTATCCACTAGGCCAGTAACCCTGTCAAAGGAGAAAAACAAGTTGGTTTGGCATGATTTATTTTTGACAAATCCATGTTGGCTATTACTTATAAACCTATTATTCTCTCGGTGCTTACAAACTGTTGTATTTCATTCTATAGCTGTCAAGCACTTTCAGATGAAAAGCATTATTTAGACCTTCAGCTGCTCCCCCTTATAAAGACCTTCAGCTGCTCCCCCTTTCTGTGCTTCTTCCTGGACTCCATAATCTCCATTGTTGCAGAGGAGCACAAGTACTTTGGCAGGTCATGATTCAGAATTCCTTTACCTGGGGATGAGGCCACTGATGGAACTGTGTCTTGAGCCACAGATATTTTGAAAGATCAGGCTTCAAACAGGCAATAAACCCAGACTGTGAGATAAAGGCATTGGAGTGACATGCTCACAGCACATCCTGTTAAGGAGGCAACCTGACAAATTATGCATTGTGCATTGCTTCCACTTTCAGACCCATACACTTTGGAGTAGATCCTCAGCTGATCTGAAGACAACTGAAGTTAATGGTGCTATGCTGAGGATCAGACCCAGTGTGTAATCCAGTCTCAAAGTGATAAATATATGAACCACTGTGATCAGATCCTCACCAGCAAAGAAGGGGAGAAGTTTCCTAACAAGCTGGAAGTGGAAGAAAGTATTTCTAGACACTGATGGACATCTAGGATAAATGGTAAATCCAACAGGCCACAAGACTTTGTACCATAATTTTTTAAACAGAGAGGATTATTAACCATTGGAACAAACTAACAAGGGAAGTGGTGGATTATCCATCTCTTGAGGTTTGCAAATCAAGAATGGATATCTTTTGAAAAGGCAAGTTTTAGTGAAACAAATTCTATGGCCTGTATTATGCAGGGGTCAAAGTGAATTGTCCCCTATAAATATATTAGAAAAGAGACTATATTCTTGAATGTTGTGAAGTTTTGAAAAAGTAAGATGCACCCTTATTCATGAAAATAACACCCATGTTTTTATATTACTTCATCTCTATTTTCCCCTAACAAGTCACATATCTAAATAGGGTTGGAAGGCACCTCAGGAGGTAATCTAGTCCAACTCCCTGCTCAAAGCAGGACAAATCCCCAGATAGTTTTTTTTTTTAACCCCAGTTCCCAAAATGGCTCCCTCAAGAACTGAACTCATAACTCTGGGTTTAGCAGGCCAATGCTCAAACCAGTCAAAGGGCTTATTTATGAAATCATTGTCTTGGGTTTATTAGCCAAAATATGCTATTGTTCACTTTACTACTTGCTCAGCTCTAAGTCAAATTTACAGGATAATAGTAATGATGTCAGACTATTCTTCAGTCTCAAATGTCTCACTTTCTTAGTAAAAATAAACAAAACGGAATCACATTTTTATAAACTATTTTCTCCAAGGACAAGAGTAACATTTGTAGCATGCTTTTAACTGCTTCATTTAAACTCCTTTTCTGGACTTTATACAGCAGGAAAGGTCAGTGTTAGGACTCATTCTCTATAAAGCCTATATAGTAAGTATGATTCTGAAGTCCAAAGTTTCTCCATATTACGTTCATGGCATTTGAGCTCTGAATTTTGGTAAAACATCTGGTGATATAGGGTAGTCAGACCATAAAGTATTTGTTATGATTTTCAAATGAGTATGCATGGGGCCAGGATTTCACCCCAGTCATTCTGAGTGCCTTAAGTTTTGGTTTTTCATCTAGGTACATCTTAAAGGAGCTTGGGTAGAAGCTCAGCACTTTCAGACTCATTTTCAGATGTCTCAAGCTAGCCACTCAAAATAATTAAACACTTTTGATTCTCCTACATGCCCCTTTATCAAATTTTGCCTATACTTCTGACATATCACCATTTACTTAGCATACAACAAGAAAATACCAACATCACTCAATAGGGCAGTACTGTCCAAAACAGTAAAATCATGTCCACAGCTTGTCACCATCATAGTGTAATATAAAGTATCTCGCTTGTATCTACCTGTAGTCAGCCAAGGGCTTTTCCAAATTTGAATCCTATCACATCCAGAAATCTTCATTTCTAAATGTGAACTGACTGTAGGTAGGACATACTTATTTTCTCTTCTACACTAACTATCCACACTATTAAGAAGATTCCCTGCTTTCTTAATGAGCATCATAAGTACACCTTGTTGACAACATCTGCTTAGGAATATGGTGAGGGAGGGGAAATCCTGTTTTTCATGTTATTGGGAAGTTCATGGAATTCTCTTTATAATAATAAAGACATCCAATGTAATGGCCACACCCAGGGCCGGCGCTAGGATTTCTGACGCCCTAGGCGCCGGGACATTTCGCCGCCCCCCGCGTGGGTCTCGCGGCTCCGGCGGAGCTGCCGCAGGCATGCCTGCAGCAGGTCCACCAGAGCCCTCCCTGAACCGGGGGGCGCCCTGGCCGCCGGACCGCGCGCGCGCCCTAACCCCGGGAGCGCCTGGGCCGCCGGACGCGCGGCGGCTCCCTGACCCGGAAGCGCCCTGGCCGGCCGGACCCCTGCAGCGGCTCCCTGACCCGGAGCGCCCCGGGTTGCCAGACGCCGCGGCGGCTTCCTGACCGGGAGCGCCCCGGGCTGCGGACCGCCGCGGTGGCTCCCTGACCCGGGGACGCCCTGGGTTGCCGGGCCGCTGCGGCGGCTTCCTGACCCCGGGGCGCCCTAAGCGCCTGGCTGCAGCCAGCTGCTGCCGCCGGCCAGCTCAGACTACGCAGCAGCCGCTGCAACCATTTAAAAAATTTTGGGGGGTGCCGCTTTTGGACCCCCAAATCTTGGCGCCCTAGGCAACGCGCTAGTTCGCTAAATGGTTGCACCGGCCCTGGCCACACTTACTGGTGTTTGGCTTGTCCCAGAGAATAGACAGCATTTCCTAGCTCTTCCTCACGTGTGAACTATGTAGCACTGATTGTTCTACGGAGAATAAAGGCTTCTCGTTAAAAAGAGCCCCCTACTGTAAGGAGAACAGAAGAGAAAGCTCTGAAGTGGTATGTCTCACACAGCTGTAACATAGGCTACAGGGGGCTCCAGAACTCTGTATGTGATAATTAGGCCTGTCTAACTACACGTTAAACCGATTTTAGCAGCATTAAACCGATTTAACGCTGTACCCGTCCACAACGAGGCCCTTATATCGCTATAAAAAGCTCTTTAAACCGGTTTCTGTACTCCTCCTGATGAGAGGAGTAGCGTTGAAAATCGTATTACATATCGGATTAGAGTTAGTGTGGCCGCAAATCGACAGTATTGGCCTCCGGGCAGTATCCCACAGTGACATTGTGACTGTCTGGACAGCAACCGAACTCGGATGCACTGGCCAGGTAGACAGGAAAAGCCCTGCGAACTTATTGAATTTCATTTCCTGTTTGCCCAGCATCGAGGTCTGATCAGCACGGGTGGCGATGCAGTCCCAAATCCAAAAAAGAGCTCCCAGCATGACCGTATGGGAGAATACGGAATCTGATCGGTGTATGGGGAGACAATCTTTTCTATCACTGCTCCGTTACAGAAGACAAATGAGAAAGCATTTGAAAAAATCTCCAGGCTATGATAGACAGAGGCCACAGCACAGTGCTGTGTGACAAGCATAACGGAAAGCCAAAGAATCAAATGGACGCTCATGGAGGGAGGGAGGGGACTGAGGACTCCAGCTATCCCAAGTCCTCGCAGTCTCCAAAAAGCATTTGCATTCTTGCTGAGCTCCCAATGCCTGTAGTGGCAAACACATTGTCCGGGGTGTTTCAGGATATATGTCGTCAATATTACACCCCCCCCATGAAGAAAAGGGAAAAAATTGTTTCTTAACTTTTTATGTCCTCTATGTCTACGCAGCTGCTGGTAGACGCGGCTGCGGCAATGAATAGCAGCATCCTCTCTCTTCCCCTCCCAGGTGCAGACAGTACAATATGCCTGCATCCATCATCATCATCAGCCCATGAGTGCTCCTGGCTGGCCTCAGGGTCAGCCGGGCACCGGGTAAAAATAGAATGACTCTGGTCATTCCCGGTAGATGGTAACAGAACGGCTGGTAACCGTCCCATCATAGCAACTGGGCTGAGTTCATCAGCCCCCCACCCTTCATGTCTAAAGAAAGATTCTGTACTGCCTGGACTATCATAAGCAGCGGGAGGTCTGGGCTCCTCTCCTCGCCACCCTTAAATGTCCTGCCTGGGACTATCATAGCAGCTGGAGGCTGCCTCCCCCTCATTTTATCTCACTAAAAAGTCAGTGTTTCTTATTCTGCATTCTTTATTACTTCATCACACAAATGGGCACTGCCACAGTAACCCCAGAAAGGTTGGGGGAGAAGGGAATCACGGGGGGGTTGTTGCAGGGGCACACCCGTGAATGTGTCAGCTCATTCATTTCTGCGGGATCTGACATGGAGCAGCTGTGCTCTCTGATTCTCTGGTACACTGGTCTCTAGTACACTGCCCCATATTCTAGGCAGGACTGACTCTATTTAGATAAACCATAAAGGAGGGATTGACTCGGGGAGTCATTCTCATTTTTGTCTTGCGCCCCTGGCCGACTTCAGCTAAGGCCAGCCAGGAGCACCCATGACAGCAGCAGATGGTACAGAACGACTGATAAACCTCATCTCATTGCCAATTTACAATGGCACAGCAGATGGTCAAGAACAACTGGTAATCATCTCTGCTACCTGCAATGGCAAATGAATGCTGCTGTGTAGCACTGCAGTACCGCCTCTGTCAGCGGCATCCATACACAATATGGTGACAGTGACAAAGGCAAAACAGGCTCCATGGTTACCATGCTATGGTGTCTGCCAGGGCAATCCAGGGAAAAAGGGCGCGAAAATGATGTCTCGGCGTTGCTTCACGAGGAAGGAGTGAGTGACGACATTTACCCAGAATCATCCACAACACTGTTTTGGCACCATCATGCACTGGGATCTCACCCAGAATTCTAAGGGTGGGGGAGACTGGGGAAACTAATGGGATAGCTACGGGATAGCTACCCACAGTGCAATGCTCCAGAAATTGACGCTAGCCTTGGTACATGGACGCACACCGCTCAATTAATGTGCTTAGTGTAGCCGCGTGCACTCGACTTTATACAATCTGTGTTACAAAACCGGTTTATGTAAAATTGGAATAATCCCGTAGTGTAGACATACCCTTAGTGTGGTTTAATTTTTATCATAAATAATTTCAGCACATATCCATTCAGACTTCCACATTAAATCCATTATTATGTTATTTAAAACAAATAACAGCAAGAAAAAGAGATTATAGTCTCTTTACCCCCCTTCATTTTTATGGTGGGAGGTTATTTCACCTGCTACAACTATTAACTATCATTAATATAAATAATAAGGTACTTATCTTACATTGAAACAAATTTAAAATGTTAACTAGTCAGAAAATAACCCCACAAGGCATGTCATATGAAGCAGCATTAAAACTGTGAACTCTTTAAGCACTGAATTCTGTTATATACACATGAAACGTGCATGAGTAGTAGAAATACAGAATCCTAAAGCTTATCCTGTGAGCTTGTACATGGATTGTAATCATAATCATCAAGTATCAATTTAACATAAAACATCAATTCAAACATAAAAGATTTTTTAAAAAAAGTATTTCATCCACCTGCTTTTGTGTCAACTCCCCTGATAAAATTAAGAAGGAAAACTCTCTATTTATTTTAATAGTTGGTTAGGTGATTAATTCTCAAAAAATGGAGAGTTTTTCTTAATTGAAGATTCTCAGTCCGGAGAGACACAACTAAGAAGCCTTCCCCTACTTTAAGTACTTTATGACAGTGAAATCCTTCTTTTTGACCTGAGTTACTGGGCTCAAAAATCAGGGAACAATTTTCATTCATGCTTCTGCTTTTGACACAAGTTCTTAATCTCTGGAATCTGACAGTCACAACTGCAGTACAGCTGTTCACACTTTCTCAGTAACCACCAACAAAGATTTTCTGTGACATTTGCCCACACTGAGCAGCTCATGGATGACCGTGTTTAAGACTAGCAGCAAAATGTTTCTCAAGTATTTAGCTGAGGGTGGTGTGTCCGGTTTCAAGTTAAGTGCTCTAATGTGGTTTTTTATACTTTCTATTTGCATGGCTATAATTAGGTTACTTTTTAATTTAAAGATTTTGGGCTATATTCACAAAGAAAGTTAGGGACATGACGTGGAGGGAGACAACTTTTAGTCCAATGGCTAGGATACTCAAGTCCTGAGGAGAGAGAGGGATATGAACTGGAACATGCCACTTCTCAGATGAGTACTCTAGCCACTGGGCTATAAGATATTCTGATGAGGGAAGAAGGGTTGCTCCCTCAGTTTTTCCCGTTGAAGCTGTTCCACTGTGGCCAAATAATGAAGGAGTCATTGGACCAGAGAGAGAGCAGCAAGCATGAGAATGACTCCGTAGCATGGTAGATAGAGAACTCACCTGGGAGAAAGGAAACCCAGGATCCAATTCCCCTGCTTCAGTTTTTCTTAAATGATTTATCCATGGTGGAAGAGCTTCAACAGAAGAGACTGAGGGAGTCCCACTTAGGAATATCTCATAGCCCTTCAGGCCCTCACCTGAGAGGTCGTACGCTCCAGTTCAGATTCCTTCTCTCCTCCAGCAAAGTGGGGACTTGAACCATGAGTCTTCCACATCCCATATTAGTACGCTAACCACTGAACTAAAAGTTATGAGGGAGGTTCACCTCCGCCCTGGGTGTTTTGTGTAAGCATGTCATTTACAGGGGCCTGATCAAGTAGGCGAGCTCGGAGCATGCTTACCAGATGGGGCCTTGCTGGCAAGTTAGGTGGAGGAACACCTATCTTTCCCCGATTCATGCATCACACTGGGACTTAGGCATCCGGATAACTGGCATGGGATTGCAGTGTGCATGAACAGAAGACACAGAGGCACTAACGGAAATTTTACAGCAAAAATTTGAGTGTCAACTGAGTTTAGAAGTCTATAGAGTTTGGTAGTACCTAAGCGGAGGCTTTGTGAATCCTAGTGGGGCCTGATTCTGCGATTTAGGTACCTAAAATGGCAGTTAGGTGCCTAAGTCCTTTTGTGAATCAATCCTTCATGTCAAGTTGACATTTCTGTGCCCAATTTTTATTTTTCTTGTGTAGCTATTTACTTATGTTTGGTTGACAGAGGATCAAACTTCCCTTTAAGGGAAATTTGCTGCTTTGAAAATCCCAGCACCAGTTCTTTTCTTTATGGTTGTAATTATGGAAGAGAATGTATCCAGAAGAACTTAAAATTTCTCTTTTTCATTTTGTATATGCAACCTGAGAACAAATCACTCTCACGAAACAGTTAGACTGTGGGACCAGATCCTGAGCTGGGATAAACTGGCAGAGCTCCACTAATTGAGGATCTGGCCCTGGGTGTGCAGTTCTGCTGCTACTCATTCTTTTATGACAAGACAAGACAAGACAAGACAAGAGTGCAATGGAGTCTGAGGAAGAACAGAGGTTGCTTACTATCTCATGACTGGAACTATCTCTGTTTAATATGGACTACATATGATTCAAAACATCAAGGAGAATAAAGCCAGATCCTGGCTATCTGGTATTTCCCAAATTGTTTTAACTATATCTTTTTGATGTTGAAACTTGCTGCTTGGTATGTTTAAAGTATTCCCTGAGAGTCCAGTGGTACCTTTGGATATAAGTAGTGACACTCAATCTGTAAACAACTCTACAATACTAGTGCTTCAGGAACAGCTAGTCTGTTGCGTTTGTCTCCAACTAGATGCTTATATTCAGTGGCCAGAACTGTAAACTGTCTCAATAGGTGAACAAAGTTAAGCTGAGGTAATGAATGGCAGTAACAAGTAGTGAATTAGATTTGCCTAATCCTTACCACTGTGTATGAAGACGCCAAACTGGAAGCAGAGGTAGAGGAAGAGACATGATGTCCCAGACATGCTAATGGTTTAGAGGGCATGACAACATGGATGTTCACCAAACATATGGCAGTCTAATGCTAAGATTGTAGTAAACAACCAACTTAGTCATAGTGGTTACCATAGCAACAGGAGGAGTGGTGAAAGTTGAAGGCGTAAGGAAGATGCAGTGCAAGTCTCCTTTACTTGCTAAGATGAACAGAAATGTGTATGGAGTTGAACTCTACATGCTTGCAATCAAAATATATTGTTTGAAAGCATATTATTAAGCATGCATCTAACATTGAGATGAATGTCTGTTTATAGTAATTCAGTAGGATGACTATGAGCCGCCAATGTGATATGGCCATTAAAAATGCTAATGCATCAGGCGAGGTATTTCCAGAAAAGATAAGGAGGTGTTAGTACCATCGTACAAGGCACTGGTGAGGCCTCCTCAGGAGTACTGTGTGCAGTTCTGGTCACCTATGTTTAAGAAGGATGAATTCAAACTGGAACAGGTACAGAGAAGGGCTACTAGGCTGATCCGAGAAATGGAAAATCTATCTTATGAAAGGAGACTCAAAGAGCTTGGCTTGTTTAGCCTAACCAAAAGAAGGCTGAGTGGGGATATGATTGTTCTTTATAAATATCAGAGGGATAAATATTAGGGAGAGAGAGGAATTAGTACCAATGTGGATACAAGAACAAATGGATATAAACTGGACACTAGGAAGTTTAGACTTGAAATTAGACCAAGATTTCTAACCATTAGAGGAGGGAAGTTCTGGAACAGCCTTCCAAGGGGAGTAGTGGGGGCAAAAGGCATATCTGGCTTTAAGACTAAGCTTGATAAGTTTATGGAGGGGATGGTATGATGGGATAGCCTAATTTTGGCAATTCATTTGGCAATTGATATTTGATTATGTGATGGATGTTAGATGGGGTGGATCTGAGTTACTTACAGAAAATCTTATCCTGGGGGTGCTGGTAGGTGAGTCTTGCCTCACATGCTTCAGGTTTAAACTGATATGCATGGATTTGGGGTCGGAAGGATCCTCCAGGGCAGATTGGCAGAGGCGCTGGAGGTTTTTCACCTTCTTCTGCAGCATGGGGCACAGGTCACTTGCTGGAGAATTCTCTGCAGCTTGAGGTCTTCAAACTACAATCTGAGGACTTCAATAACTGAGACATAGGCTAAGGGTTTGCTACAGGAGTGGATGGGTGAGATTGTGTGGGCTGTGTTGTGCAGGAGGTCAGACTAGATGATCACAATGGTCCCTTCTGACCTTAAAGTCTGAGTCTATGAGTAAATATTGCTTATGTGAAGAAAGTAATTTTGTACTTGGCTTTACTAAAACCAGAGTTGGCTTGGGGTAGGTAGGAAGGAGGAATGAAAGATGTTCATTAACTTTTAGTACTGTTCTACTTTCACCTGATTGTTTCAAGTATGAACCGTGAGTTGTTTTCATAGGTGATTACCTCTAGAAATGGAGAGTCATTCCAAAATGCCCAGAAATAAAGCAGGCCTATGGAACGAATTGATAACTTACTGCTCTCTGCAACATCAGAGGATCTGTGCCTTAAGAGGTGACTTATTTGCCTTTTAGCTGTATTGTGCCCAGAGAAGTGGACCCTACTTGACTGATTTCACCAATACAGAAGAATTACTCATTATATATTGTTCTTACTAAGAATTAACATTAACAGTACATATTAAGACTTTGCAGTTATTTTATCATTAGTTCTTTTGATGACAGCCCTATGAAGTCTCCTTAACTCAGCTTTCCCTCTGATGACTTGCAGCATGCAGAATTTATACTGACTTCAAATGATACCAAGGGACCCACAGTATTAATAGCATCTGAGCATGACACAGCATCTAAGGAATCAGTACTAATACACAGTAATTGTTTAGTCTTCCCCTTACCAGAGCAGATTTTGCATGCAGTGGAATCGTCACAAATTTCTAATGAAGATTAAAGAAACATATATGAAAATTTTTAAACTCATTTAAGATAAATGTGCAACATACCGACACTCCAGTCCATTTCCTCTACAGCATCCCCATATAAACCATGTTTGCTCTTTCCTTTGAAATCCTTTGATGCATATAGAGCAGTGTGGACTTGAAGGTAGGACAGGAAAAGAAGAAACGGTGTATCAGCATTCCTGAAATAAATAAAATAAAGTAACCCCCCCCAAAGTAAGTCACTGGGACAGGAATAAAAATTTAGCAACATTTCTAACAATGAAGTTTTTCTACATACATGTTCTATAGAACAGAAGAAATATTATATAGGCGAAGGACTAAAAAAATCATTTATAGAGCAATTCTGAATCTCGTGTTAGAAATGCCACTCTCAATACATACTGTACTGAAGATAAGAAATACAGACAAGTTAACCCTTCTGTTAGATTAGTTGTTATACCTGTTTAAAAAACACTGGCACAACCAGGGTCAGGCCCTAAAAATGCCTAGCCACTTGCCTTTCTTTCTGCACTTTATTACCAATTCAGGCTCTCTCTGACCTCACTAGGAAGCACTAGAACAATGCACAGTTTAAAGGATATACAGTCCCCAAATCAAACAAGATGCTTAGCCAGCTTTCTTCTTGGCAAGCTCAACATATGGACATTTAACAACTAACAGTGTTAGCATGAGAAATAGGGACCAAAAATATATAGCTATCACCGGGAACTGAACACAATAGTATTACAAAAGTTATGCATAATATACAGAGAGATAGAAAAAATATTTTTCTCTTGTAACAATATCCACTCTTCATTCATTTCAAGTCATTTCCTCAATGGATTATTCTCTAATAAAGAAAGGAAAAAAATTAACCCCCAGAACAACAACCACAACAACAATAGAGCTTCAATTTTGCTCTTCATGGGATCTGACAATATATGTGTCTTAATCCAGAAGGTTGTGAAGGGAAAGCTTAGATAAGTATCAAGTATCAGAGGGGTAGCCGTGTTAGTCTGGATCTGTAAAAGCAGCAAGGAATCCTGTGGCACCTTATAGACTAACAGATGTTTTGGAGCATGAGCTTTCGTGGGTGAATACCCACTTAGTCAGATGCATGTCATCTGACGAAGTGGGTATTCACCCACGAAAACTCATGCTCCAAAACGTCTATTAGTCTATAAGGTGCCACAGGATTCTTTGCTGCTTTTAGATAAGTATGGATTTTTGCATTACAATCCTAGTGTGGGGGACATTACCCAGAGTATTAACAATGACTAGTTGAGCTTATTGTTATGATACTCCACACACTGTACATTTCAGCTGAACCATATGAGCAGCTAGGCTACAGTGTGTCTAGACTGGAACCTTGCACACACGTCAGAGCAGTTTTTTTCTATTGTACATTTCACCATCCCATACTGTTTGTACTTATTGAACTTCTGGTGGTTAAAAACACCGCCACTCTCCCTCCAAAAAATTCAATATTAACATGCTGAGCCAGAAAGCCAAACTTGGACATGAGATAAGGAAAACAATGCAATAAACTTTTAACCTTTGAACTAGGAAGGTTCTCTTTTTCAGCCTTAAAACCTGTGAAAAGCCCATTGATGAAAGGAATTGCTATAATACCTATATATCATTCTAAAGAAAAACAAATAAACAAACTATTCTGGTGTATTTATAAACCTATTTCAACTTGGATTTCAAGATCAATTATTTGTTGTTTAGGTTTATGATATCGTCTCATCCATGCTCTGTATGGGCAAATCATTAAGGGCTACCTATAGTAGGCAAGATCCAATCTTAATGTTTTTAAATTTTCCCCAATATTTCTAATAAAATATGTTTTGCCCTTTACTTAAATACTTCTACCAGGCAGATGCTTTATTTTATATTAGATTTTTATCTGTTCAGCTCTAATTAGGCACAGATACTCAAAGGTATTTAGGTGCCTCACTCACATTATTTCAGTAGGTGTTTGGCATCTAAATACCTTTGAGGACATGTGCCTGGGAGACTATTTGGGAAAGTAGAAGTCACAAAAATAAAGATTGTTACCATAAACTGGGAACAACACAATTTCTCATATATTCTTCCCATCACTTAAAAAATAGATTTTCAGCTGTTAGTATCAGAGATAATTGAAATTGCATACAAACTGTCACTTTCTAACAACATAGCAGAATTGCTACAGCTACATTTACATCAGTACCGTTAAAGGTACACCACATCCGTAACAAGTGCTTATTTTCATGAGATGACAGTTGTAAAATAAATAATATTAAAAAAATGCCACGACGACAAAGATCTAACTTTCGTGAAGAGGTATACTCAAAATCATTTCACTGGTTTTGTTACCCAGGTTTTTGCTGAACGTAAAGCTCTTCGTAACTTTACTCTTTGCAAGACTGTGGCAGGAAATAAATCAGTGGGGACACAGCCATCTGACTGATAAACAGTTGATGCAAGCAGGAAAACAAAAGTGCTCAACTTTATTTAGTCTCCAGCATGTACACATATCCAACAGGTTAGTAGAGCAGCCCAAATTACCCCAGATTCATATTCACTCAGGGTCTTGAGGAGGTCTCAAGTGAATAATTGTAGACATTCGGTGGCCACCTTCTGTCTGCAGGGGAACTTAACAGATGTCCAAGTGTCCATCATGCTCAGATTTTTTCTCTTTTTATATTCAATTTGTTAGTATTACGTAACTTTTTTATCAGCAAAAAACAATGGCTGAGCAGAAGCTAAATTAAGTATGGAGTTTTCCAGCCTGTAGTGTGTAGCTTTCTATCAGGTAACCAGCTTTATCTCGCTTAGCAATAGTTAACTGTTGCCAGACTTTCCATCTCACAAAACAATATGCTTCAGAAAAAGCTCAAGTCAGGAGGGCACAGAGTCATATTTGCTCCTTGTGGTCACTCACTCCCCCACTCCCATCTTGGTCTGTTAATTGTGCTAAGGTTTCAGAAAAGCCCTTCTAGCTGCTTTCAGCAATAAGCATAACATTTGGTATTCCAGCTGCAGGCAGTGGTTTAGGTATGTTACTGGGTTAACAAAATTTCCTCCTTACAGGTTGCAGCTCAAATTGACAAGCTCTGACTGACAGATGTCTGTCAGGTGAAGAGGAGTCTTGCCTGTTAATATCCTTTGATCTTTTAAAGACAATCATTTATCTCATGCCAAGCCTCTGTGAGGAGAATACTGACTGCTTCTGCTGCAACCTTGAAAACAGATGGCATCTCAGCTAGTAGGTGGGAGGGAGATTTGACAATAACAATTTAACTCCTATTTTACTAACTGGAGCACTTCAGTCAAATCTCATTTGAAAATTTATTGCCGCTATCTTGTATGCATGCTAAGAAAGAGCTTTCAGTTTCAACATATCTAAGTTTCCTTTGCTGAAAGTACAGCAAGAAATTTTTATGTTGACATGAAACATGCAATCATTCCAATTCAGTAACGAAAAGCCATCTAAATATGTCATTAGACATTCTTAAATCTATACTTAGCTATTTGTAATAGCATCTACATATTTCTTTTATTCTCTCCATTGTAGGGCCCGATTCTTATTGACATTAAGGTCTCTAGTTTTCTCTAGGCCTTCATGTGGGTCTAAGTTGTACCCCTACTTTATAGCCCCCTTTTACACTTAGTAAAAAATTAGATTCAGCTCCATAATTCTCCCTCTCCCATTTATTGCCTTGTGAATGCCACAGAAAGCAATCTACCATCTTTTCTTTACTTCTTTTTGTGCATCAGCATCATTGATTGTCACCACAAATATGTCCAGTGTGCCAAACAGTATTAGCCTGATGCCACCGTAGTACAGCAGCAAGTGGGGCTCACACTTTGTAGGTGTGAGGTTATTCAAAACTGGCAAATTAATGTAAATACGACATCACAGGCTCCATTTTTATTTCCTCACAATGACTTCCAAATCAACCTGCAATTGGAAAGACAAGCTACAAACTTTCCAGCTGATGCATCATATTAAAAATATTGCTGGCCAAATTTTGCCATACAGTTACATATATTCAACATCATTGGGCCGGAGCCTCAGTTTGTGTACATCAGTATAACTCCATTGATTTTGATAGAGCTGCATGATTTACAACAGCTGAGAATCTGACCCAATGTATACCTATGGCATCAAACGTAAGTGACTGAGGAGCAATCTGATAGGTAGGAATGTCAAGATATTCTGGGCATAAACAGGTAACAGTATATCTGTATCTATGAGTGCAAATCTAATTGATATTTTGCAGTAACTAATTCTCTGCTTGGAACTCCTTCTCCCCTTTTTTCACCAAATGTTCTTCTCCTCATTTAAACCTCTTTAAAATTCATCTCATTAGTGAATTCTTTCCATGCTTATTCGCTAAGGCTAATTGCACTCACTTCAAGATTGGACTACCACTCTTTGGCTGTACCGATTGTACAAATTTTATTTAGATCTCAATCTTGCTCCTTTTGAAATAAATGGCAAAACTTCCATTAACTTCATGGAAGTAGGATCAGCTCCTTAGATTGGGTTCTCATGTCAGAAATTCATTTTTCTTGTACACTTTATTTGTGCTTAAAAACCTGGTTGTTTTCTTAAAAATAAAAATAAAATAAATCTTTCTGATTTTTTAAAGATATGATTTAAAATAAGTTAAACATCTCACAAGAAAAGGGCATTGCGGACCATTTTGGGGTGGCTTATAAAAAAAAGTGGTGTGAATAAGAAAATGGGAAACTTGGCTGTGATTAGGAAGATATTTTAAACTGGGATGTGTCTTTGTTATCTCTACATATGTTAAATGATTTTTCCAAGCAGTCACATTGCCAGCATGTTTTTGACATCGGCAGTTTAATACCCATCTGTCATAAACAGATAGCTAAGGGTTAATGTTTCTTTTACCTGTAAAGGGTTAACAAAGGGAACCAAACACCTGACCAGAGGACCAATCAGGAAACCGGATTTTTCAA